>NC_091354.1:401312-438812 GCF_038502225.1 Cherax quadricarinatus
TGGAGGAGTGGCATTGCTGATCAAAAATGCTGGAATTTTGATGAGCTGGAGAGAGGAGACAGGGGAGAAGAAAGTGATTACATAGCGGGAACGCTTCACTCTGGAGGTCCCAAGGTGGTAATAGCAGTGATGTGTGGCCAGAAGAGCTCATGCATGCAGGGCAAAGCTCCTGATCATGGGTGACTTTAACAACAAGGAGATCGATTGGGAGAACTTGGACCCGCATGGGGGACAAGATACATGGAGGGCTAAGGTGATGGAGGTGGTACTGGAAAACTTCATGTACCAACACGTAAGGGACACTACAAAAGAGAGAGGAGAGGATGAACCAGCAAGTCTGGACTTAGTATTCACCTTGAGTAGTGCAGATATCGAGGACATCACATATGAAAGACCCCTTGGGGCCAGTGACCATATGGTTTTAAGCTTCGAATGCACAGTAGAGCTACAAGTGGAGGGAGAAGCAGGAAGGCCAGGACGAATGAAGCCAAACTACAAGAAAGGGGACTACACAGGAATGAGGAACTTCCTGAACGGGGTTCAGTGGGACAGAGAACTGGCAGGGAAGCCAGTTAATGAGATGATGGAATATGTAGCAACAAAATGCAAGGAGGCTGAGGAGAGGTTTGTACCCAAGGGTAATAGGAATAATGAAAAAGCCAGGATGAGCCCATGGTTTACCCAAAGGTGCAGGGAGGCAAAAACCAAGTGTGCTAGGGAATGGAAGAAATATAGAAGGCAAAGGACCCAGGAGAATAAGGAGAGCAGTCGTAGAGCCAGAAACGAATATGCACAGATAAGAAGGGAGGCCCAAAGACAATATGAAAATGACATAGCAGCGAAAGCCAAATCTGACCCGAAACTGTTATACAGCCACATCAGGAGGAAAACAACAGTCAAGGACCAGGTAATCAGGCTAAGGAAGGAAGGAGGAGAGACAACAAGAAATGACCGTGAAGTATGTGAGGAACTCAACAAGAGATTCAAAGAAGTGTTCACAGAGGAGACAGAAGGGGCTCCAGAAAGACGGAGAGGTGGGGCACACCACCATGTGCTGGACACAGTGCACACAACCGAGGAAGAAGTGAAGAGGCTTCTGAGTGAGCTAGATACCTCAAAGGCAATGGGGCCAGATAACATCTCCCCATGGGTATTGAGAGAGGGAGCAGAGGCGCTATGTGTACCCCTAACAACAATATTCAATACATCTATCGAAACAGGGAGATTGCCTGAGGCATGGAAGACAGCAAATGTAGTCCCAATCTTTAAAAAAGGAGACAGACATGAAGCATTAAACTACAGACCAGTGTCACTGACATGTATAGTATGCAAAATCATGGAGAAGATTATCAGGAGAAGAGTGGTGGAACACCTAGAAAGGAATGATCTCATCAACAGCAGCCAACATGGTTTCAGGGACGGGAAATCCTGTGTCACAAACCTACTGGAGTTCTATGACATGGTGACAGCAGTAAGACAAGAGAGAGAGGGGTGGGTGGATTGCATTTTCTTGGACTGCAAGAAGGCGTTTGACACAGTTCCACACAAGAGATTGGTGCAAAAACTGGAGGACCAAGCAGGGATAACAGGGAAGGCACTACAATGGATCAGGGAATACTTGTCAGGAAGACAGCAGCGAGTCATGGTACGTGGCGAGGTGTCAGAGTGGGCACCTGTGACCAGCGGGGTCCCACAGGGGTCAGTCCTAGGACCAGTGCTATTTCAGGTATTTGTGAACGACATGACGGAAGGAATAGACTCTGAGGTGTCCCTGTTTGCAGATGACGTGAAGTTGATGAGAAGAATTCACTCGATCGAAGACCAGGCAGAACTACAAAGGGATCTGGACAGGTTGCAGACCTGGTCCAGCAATTGGCTCCTGGAGTTCAATCCCACCAAGTGCAAAGTCATGAAGATTGGGGAAGGGCAAAGAAGACCGCAGACGGAGTACAGTCTAGGAGGCCAGAGACTACAAACCTCACTCAAGGAAAAAGATCTTGGGGTGAGTATAACACCAGGCACATCTCCTGAAGTGCACATCAACCAAATAACTGCTGCAGCATATGGGCGCCTAACAAACCTCAGAACAGCATTCCGACATCTTAATAAGGAATCGTTTAGGACCCTGTACACCGTGTACGTTAGGCCCATATTGGAGTATGCGGCACCAGTTTGGAACCCACACCTAGCCAAGCACGTAAAGAAACTAGAGAAAGTGCAAAGGTTTGCAACAAGACTAGTCCCAGAGTTAAGAGGTATGTCCTATGAGGAGAGGTTAAGGGAAATCAACCTGACGACACTGGAGGACAGGAGAGATAGGGGGGACATGATAACGACTTACAAAATACTGAGAGGAATTGACAAGGTTGACAAAGACAGGATGTTCCAGAGATTGGACACAGTAACAAGGGGACACAGTTGGAAGTTGAAGACACAGATGAATCAAAGGGATGTTAGGAAGTATTTCTTCAGCCACAGAGTAGTCAGGAAGTGGAATAGTTTGGGAAGCGATGTAGTGGAGTCAGGATCCATACATAGCTTTAAGCAGAGGTACGATAAAGCTCATGGTTCAGGGAGAGTGACCTAGTAGCGACCAGTGAAGAGGCGGGGCCAGGAGCTTGGACTCGACCCCTGCAACCTCAACTAGATGAGTACACACACACACACACACACACACACATACACACACACAAGGAACAAGATTATAAATGAAAACAAGCATGGGTTCATGGAAGGCAAATCTTGTATCACAAACCTCCTGGAGTTTTATGACAAGGTAACAGAAGTAAGACACGAGAGAGAGGGTTGGGTAGATTGCGTTTTCCTAGACTGCAGGAAGGCCTTTGACACAGTTCCCCACAAGAGATTAGTGCAGAAGCTGGAGGATCAGGCACACGTAAAAGGAAGGGCACTGCAATGGATAAGGGAATACCTGACAGGGAGGCAGCAACGAGTCATGGTACGTGAAGAGGTATCACAGTGGGCGCCTGTTACGAGCGGGGTCCCACAGGGGTCAGTTCTAGGACCAGTGCTATTTTTGATATATGTGAACGACATGATGGAAGGAATAGACTCTGAAGTGTCCCTGTTCGCAGATGACGTGAAGCTGATGAGAAGAATTAAATCGGACGAGGATGAGGCAGGACTGCAAAGAGACCTGGAGAGGCTGGACATGTGGTCCAGTAACTGGCTTCTCGAATTCAATCCAGCCAAATGCAAAGTCATGAAGATTGGGGAGGGGCAAAGAAGACCGCAGACAGAGTATAGGCTAGGTGGACAAAGACTACAGACCTCACTCAGGGAGAAAGACCTTGGGGTGACCATAACACCGAGCACATCACCGGAGGCACACATCAACCAAATAACCGCTGCAGCATACGGGCGCCTGGCAAACCTGAGAATAGCGTTCCGATACCTTAATAAGAAATCGTTCAAGACACTGTACACTGTGTATGTTAGGCCCATACTGGAGTATGCAGCACCAGTCTGGAACCCACACCTGGTCAAGCACGTCAAGAAGTTAGAGAAAGTACAAAGGTTTGCAACAAGGCTAGTCCCAGAGCTCAAGGGAATGTCGTACGAGGAAAGGTTAAGGGAAATCGGACTGACGACACTGGAGGACAGAAGGGTCAGGGGAGACATGATAACGACATACAAGATTCTGCGGGGAATAGACAAGGTGGACAGAGATAGGATGTTCCAGAGAGGGGACACAGGGACAAGGGGTCACAACTGGAAGCTGAAGACTCAGACGAGTCACAGGGACGTTAGGAAGTATTTCTTCAGTCATAGAGTTGTCAGCAAGTGGAATAGCCTAGCAAGTGAAGTAGTGGAGGCAGGAACCATACATAGTTTTAAGAAGAGGTATGACAAAGCTCAGGAAGCAGAGAGAGAGAGGATCCAGTAGCGATCAGTGAAGAGGCGGGGCCAGGAGCTGAGTCTCGACCCCTGCAACCACAATTAGGTGAGTACAATTAGGTGAGTACACACGCACACACACATACACACACACACACACACACACACACACACACACACACACATATTGGAGTATGCGGCACCAGTTTGGAACCCACACCTAGCCAAGCACGTAAAGAAACTAGAGAAAGTGCAAAGGTTTGCAACAAGACTAGTCCCAGAGTTAAGAGGTATGTCCTACGAGGAGAGGTTAAGGGAAATCAACCTGACGACACTGGAGGACAGGAGAGATAGGGGGGACATGATAACGACTTACAAAATACTGAGAGGAATTGACAAGGTGGACAAAGACAGGATGTTCCAGAGACTGAACACAGTAACAAGGGGACACAGTTGGAAGTTGAAGACACAGATGAATCAAAGGGATGTTAGGAAGTATTTCTTCAGCCACAGAGTAGTCAGGAAGTGGAATAGTTTGGGAAGCGATGTAGTGGAGTCAGGATCCATACATAGCTTTAAGCAGAGGTACGATAAAGCTCATGGTTCAGGGAGAGTGACCTAGTAGCGACCAGTGAAGAGGCGGGGCCAGGAGCTTGGACTCGACCCCTGCAACCTCAACTAGGTAAATACAACTAGGTGAGTACACACACACACACACATACACACACACACACACATACACACACACACACACACACACACACATACACACACACACACACACACACACACACACACACACACACACACACACACACACACACACACACACACACACACACACACACACACACACACACACACACACACTCACACACACACACACACACACACACACATACACCTCACAGTATACCCAACACGTAACAAAAGACCATCATTTACAAAAATAAACACCTGAACGCCTATTGTTCAATTATTATTAATTTTTCGAGGTCCAGTGGAAATATATTTATCCCGGCTGGTCATCCAGAGAGTGCGGGCATAAAAATAAATTACAACTTAATTGATACCAGCCTAAACCCTTGTCAATTAATAATTATTTCCGTTGTAGAATTATTATTTGTCCTCGAGTCTGAGTTATCCACCTGGAAGATTTTTTAATAATCATAATGATAATAAAAATAATAATAATAATAATAATAATAATAATAATAATAAAAATAATTAAAATTATAATTGCAATAACAAACAACAGCAACAACAACAACAACAACAACAACAACAATAATAATAATAATAATAATAATAATAATAATAATAATAATAATAATAATAATAATAATAATAATAATAATAATAATAATAATAATAATAATAATAATAATAATAACAATAACAATAATAATGATAATAATAAACCCAGGGAAATTCCTCTCATTGACTCTGGTGATCTATCTATCACACCTAGCTCCTTCTACTGTCTATTTGCCAGTCTTCTTTTCTTCCTTATCTCATCTCCTCTACACACACTCCAACACTCCTCTACACACACTCCAACACTCCTCTACACACACTCCAACACTCCTCTACACACACTCCAACACTCCTCTACACACACTCCAACACTCCTCTACACACACTCCAACACTCCTCTACACACACTCCAACACTCCTTTACACACACTCCAACACTCCTCTACACACACTCCAACACTCCTCTACACACACTCCAACACTCCTCTACACACACTCCAACACTCCTCTACACACACTCCAACACTCCTCTACACACACTCCAACACTCCTCTACACACACTCCAACACTCCTCTACACACACTCCAACACTCCTCTACACACACTCCAACACTCCTCTACACACACTCCAACACTCCTCTACACACACTCCAACACTCCTCTACACACACTCCAACACTCCTCTACACACACTCCAACACTCCTCTACACACACTCCAACACTACTCAACGCACACTCCAACACTCCTCTACACACACTCCAACACTCCTCTACACACACTCCAACACTCCTCTACACACACTCCAACACTCCTCTACACACACTCCAACACTACTCAACGCACACCCCAACACTCCTCTACACACACAACAACACTCCTCTACACACACTCCAACACTCCTCTACACACACTCCAACACTCCTCTACACACACTGCAACACTCCTCTACACACACTCCAACACTACTCAACGCACACCCCAACACTCCTCTACACACACTCCAACACTCCTCTACACACACTCCAACACTCCTCTACACACACTCCAACACTCCTCTACACACACTCCAACACTCCTCTACACACACTCCAACACTCCTCTACACACACTCCAACACTCCTCTACACACACTCCAACACTACTCTACACACACTCCAACACTACTCTACACACACTCCAACACTCCTCTACACACACTCCAACACTCCTCTACACACACTCCAACACTACTCTACACACACTCCAACACTACTCTACACACACTCCAACACTACTCTACACACACTCCAACACTCCTCTACACACACTCCAACACTCCTCTACACACACTCCAACACTCCTCTACACACACTCCAACACTCCTCTACACACACTCCAAAAAAACTTTTTGTTTTCCCTATTCCCTCTCTCTCTACCTCCCTTCTCTCCTTCCTTCACCCTACTCTCCCTCCCTCTTCCTTATCTCCCTCCTTCACCCTACTCTCCCTCCCCCTCCCTTCTCTCCTTCCTTCACCCTAATCTCCCTTCTTTTCCCTTATCTCCCTCCTTCACCCTACTCTCCCTCCCTCTCCCTTCTCTCCTTCGTTCACCCTCCTCTCCCTCCCGCTCCCTTACCTTCCTCTTTTACCCTACTCTCCCTCCCTCTCCCTTCTCTCCTTCCTCCACCCTACTCTCCCTCCCTATCCCTTACCGCCCTCCTTCACCCTACTCTCCCTCCCTCTCCCTTACCTCCCTCCTTCACCCTACTCTCCCTCCCTCTCCCTTATCTCCCTCCTTCACCCTACTCTCCCTGCCTCTCCCTTACCTCCTTCCTTCACCCTACTCTCCCTCCTTCTCCCTTACCTCCCTCCCTCTCCCTTCTCTCCCTCCTTCACCCTACTCTCCCTCCCTCTCCCTTACCTCTCTCCTTCACCCTACTCTTACCTCCCCCTTCACCCTACTTTCCCTCCATCTCGCTTATCTCCCTCCTTCACCCTAATCTCCCTCCCTCTCCCTTATCGCCTTGCTTCACCCTATTCTCCCTCCCTCTCCCTTATCTCCCCCTTTCACCTTACTCTCCCTCCCTCTCCCTTATCTCCTTGCTTCACCCTACTCTCCCTCCCTCTCCCTTACCTCCCTCCTTCACCCTACTCTCCCTCCCTCTCAGTTACCTCCTTCCTTCACCCTACTCTCCCTCCCTCTCCCTTATCTCCTTCCTTCACCCTACTCTCCCTCCCTCTCCATTACCTCCCTCCTTAACCCTACTCTCCCTCCCTCTCCCTTATCTCCCTCCTTCACCCTAATCTCCCTCCCTCTCCCTTACCTCCCTCCTTCACCCTACTCTCCCTCCCTCTCCCTTATCTCCTTCCTTCACCCTACTCTCCCTCCCTCTCCCTTACCTCCTTCCTCCACCCTACTCTCCCTCTCTCCCCCTTACCTCCCTCCTTCACCCTACTCTCCATCCCTCTCCCTTATCTCACTCCTTCACCCTACTCTCCCTCTCTCTCCCTTACCTCCCTCCTTCTCCCTACTCTCCCTCCCTCTCCCTTACCTCTCTCCTTCACCCTACTCTTCCTCCCTCTCCCTTCTCTGCTTCCTTCACCCTACTCTCCCTCCCCCTCCCTTCTCTCCTTCCTTCACCCTACTCTCCCTCCCTCTCCCTTACCTCCTTCCTTCACTCTACTCTCCCTCCCTCTCCCTTACCTCCCTCCTTCACAATACTCTCCCTCCCTCTCCCTTGTCTCCCTCCTTCACCCTACTCTCCCTCCCTCTCGCTTACCTCTCTCCCTCACCCTACTCTTCCTCCCTCTCCCTTACCTCCCTCCTTAACCCTACTCTCCCTCCCTCTCCCTTATCTCCCTCCTTCATCCTAATCTCCCTCCCTGTCCCTTACCTCCCTCCTTCACCCTACTCTCCCTCCCTCTCCCTTATCTCCTTCCTTCACCCTACTCTCCCTCCCTCTCCCTTACCTCCCTCCTTCACCCTACTCTCCCTCCCTCTCCCTTATCTCCCTCCTTCACCCTACTCTCCCTCCCTCTCCCTTACCTCCTTCCTTCCCTCTCACCTCTTCTCTCCTTCCTTCACTCTCTCCCTCCCTCTTCTCCCTCCCCCTCCCTTATCTCCCTCCTTCACCCTACTCTCCCTCCCTCTCCCTTACCTCCTTCCTTCACTCTACTCTCCCTCCCTCTCCCTTACCTCCCTCCTTCACACTACTCTCCCTCCCTCTCCCTTCTCTCCCTCCTTCACCCTACTCTCCCTCCCTCTCGCTTACCTCTCTCCCTCACCCTACTCTTCCTCCCTCTCCCTTACCTCCCTCCTTAACCCTACTCTCCCTCCCTCTCCCTTATCTCCCTCCTTCATCCTAATCTCCCTCCCTGTCCCTTACCTCCCTCCTTCACCCTACTCTCCCTCCCTCTCCCTTATCTCCTTCCTTCACCCTACTCTCCCTCCCTTACCTCCCTCCTTCTCCCTACTCTCCCTCCCTCTCCTATACCTCTCTCCTTCACCCTACTCTTCCTCCCTCTCCCTTCTCTCCTTCCTTCTCCCTACTCTCCCTCCCTCTTCCTTATCTCCCTCCTTCACCCTACTCTCCCTCCCCCTCCCCCTCCCTTCTCTCCTTCCTTCACCCTACTCTCCCTTCCTCTCCCTTACTTCCCTCCTTCACCCTACTCTCCCTCCCTCTCCCTTCTCTCCTTCCTTCTCCCTCCCTCTCCTTTACCTCCCTCCTTCACCCTACTCCCTTTCCCTCTCCCTTCTCTCCTTCCTCCACCCTACTCTCCCTCCCTCTCCCTTACCTCATTCCTTCACCCTACTCTCCCTCCCTCTCCCTTACCTCCCTCCTTCACCCTACTCTCCGTCCCTCTCCCTTATCTCCCTCCTTCACCCTACTCTCCCTCCCTCTCCCTTACCTCCTTCCTTCACGCTACTCTCCCTTCCTCTCCCTTACCTCCCTCCTTCACCCTATTCTCCCTCTCTCTCCCTTATCTCCCTCCTTCACCCTACTCTTTCTCCCTCTCCCTTACCTCCCGCCTTCACCCTACATTCCCTCCCTCTCCCTTATCTCCCTCATTCACCCTACTCTCCCTCCCTCTCCCTTATCTCCTTCCTTCACCCTACTCTCCCTCCCTCTCCCTTATCTCCCTCCTTCACCCTACTCTCCCTCCCTCTCCCTTATCTCCTTCCTTCACCCTACTCTCCCTCCCTCTCCCTTATCTCCCTCCTTCACCCTACTCTCCCTCCCTCTCTGTTACCTCCCTCCTTCACCCTACTCTCCCTCCGTCTCCCTTATCTCCTTCCTTCACCCTAATCTCCCTCCTTCTCCCTTACCTCCCTCCTTCACCCTACTCTCCCTCCCTCTCCCTTATCTTCTTCCTTCACCCTACTCTCCCTCCCTCTCCATTACCTCCTTTTTTCATCCTACTGTCCCTCCCTCTCCCTTATCTCCCTCCTTCACCCTACTCTCCCTCCCTCTCCCTTATCTCCCTCCTTCACCCTACTCTCCCTCCCTCTCCCTTACCTCCCTCCTTAACCCTACTCTCCCTCCCTGTCCCTTATCTCCCTCCTTCACCCTACTCTCTCTCCCTCTCCCTTATCTCCCTCCTTCACCCTACTCTCTCTCCCTCTCCCTTATCTCCCTCCTTCACCCTACTCTCCCTCCCTCTCCCTTCGCACCTCTTCCATCAAAGAAAATGATTTATGTAAAGGTAATGGATTGGGCTAAGTGGAGTAACATTCACTGGGTCAGGGAGTGATGGAGGAGGCCTGGAGGGGTGGAGTCACTGTGTGGAGGATGCTAGAGGGATGTAGTCACTGTGTGGAGGATGCTGAAGGGATGGAGTCACTTTGTGGAGGATGATGAAGGGATGGAGTCACTGCGTTGAGGATGATGGAGGGATGAAGTCACTATGTGGAGGATGATGGAGGGATGGAGTCACTGTGTGGAGGATGCTGGAGGGAAGGAGTCACTGTGTGGAGGATGCTGGAGGGATGGAGTCACTGTGTGGAGGATGATGGAGGGATGGAGTCACTGTGTGGAGGATGCTGGAGGGATGGAGTCACTGTGAGAAGGATGATGGAGGGATGGAGTCACTGTGTGGAGGATGCTGGAGGGATGGAGTCACTGTGTGGAGGATGCTGGAGGGATGGAGTCACTGTGTGGAGGATGCTGGAGGGATGGAGTCACTGTGTGGAGGATGCTGGAGGGATGGAGTCACTGTGTGGAGTATGGTGGAGGGATGGAGTCACTGTGAGAAGGATGGTGGAGGGATGGAGTCACTGTGTGGAGTATGGTGGAGGGATGGAGTCACTGTGTGGAGGGTGATGGAGGGATGGAGTCACTGTGTGGAGTATGGTGGAGGGATGGAGTCACTGTGTGGAGTATGGTGGAGGGATGGAGTCACTGTGTGGAGGATGATGGAGGGATGGAGTCACTGTGAGAAGGATGATGGAGGGATGGAGTCACTGTGAGAAGGATGATGGAGGGATGGAGTCACTGTGAAGTCTCCCAGCTCAGGATGACACTACTGAAGTCTCCCAGCACAGGCTGACACTACTGAAGTCTCCCAGCTCAGACTGACACTACTGAAGTCTCCCAGCTCAGGATGACACTACTGAAGTCTCCCAGCTCAGGATGACACTACTGAAGTCTCCCAGCTCAGGATGACACTACTGAAGTCTCCCAGCTCAGGATGACACTACTGAAGTCTCCCAGCTCAGGATGACACTACTGAAGTCTCCCAGCTCAGGTTAACACTACTGAAGTCTCCCAGCTCAGGATGACACTACTGAAGTCTCCCAGCTCAGGTTAACACTACTGAAGTCTCCCAGCTCAGGATGACACTACTGAAGTCTCCCAGCTCAGGATGACACTACTGAAGTCTCCCAGCTCAGGTTAACACTACTGAAGTCTCCCAGCTCAGGATGACACTACTGAAGTCTCCCAGCTCAGGATGACACTACTGAAGTCTCCCAGCTCAGGTTAACACTACTGAAGTCTCCCAGCTCAGGATGACACTACTGAAGTCTCCCAGCTCAGGATGACACTACTGAAGTCTCCCAGCTCAGGATGACACTACTGAAGTCTCCCAGCTCAGGATGACACTACTGACTCCCAGCTCAGGATGACTACTGAAGTCTCCCAGCTCAGGTTGACACTACTGAAGTCTCCCAGCTCAGGTTAACACTGAAGTCTCCCAGCTCAGGATGACACTACTGAAGTCTCCCAGCTCAGACTGACACTACTGAAGTCTCCCATCTCAGGATGACACTACTGAAGTCTCCCAGCTCAGACTGACACTACTGAAGTCTCCCATCTCAGGATGACACTACTGAAGTCTCCCAGCTCAGGTTGACACTACTGAAGTCTCCCAGCTCAGGTTGACACTACTGAAGTCTCCCAGCTCAGGTTGACACTACTGAAGTCTCCCAGCTCAGGATGACACTACTGAAGTCTCCCAGCTCAGGATGACACCACTGAAGTCTCCCAGCTCAGGATGACACCACTGAAGTCTCCCAGCTCAGGTTGACACTACTGAAGTCTCCCAGCTCAGGTTGACACTACTGAAGTCTCCCAGCTCAGGATGACACTACTGAAGTCTCCCAGCTCAGGATGACACTACTGAAGTCTCCCAGCTCAGGATGACACTACTGAAGTCTCCAGCTCAGACTGACACTACTGAAGTCTCCCAGCTCAGGATGATACTACTGAAGTCTCCAGCTCAGGATGATACTACTGAAGTCTCCAGCTCAGACTGACACTACTGAAGTCTCCCAGCTCAGGATGACACTACTGAAGTCTCCCAGCTCAGGTTGACACTACTGAAGTCTCCCAGCTCAGGTTGACACTACTGAAGTCTCCCAGCTCAGGATGACACTACTGAAGTCTCCCAGCTCAGGTTGACACTACTGAAGTCTCCCAGCTCAGACTGACACTACTGAAGTCTCCCAGCTCAGGATGACACTACTGAAGTCTCCCAGCTCAGTATGACACTACTGAAGTCTCCTGCTCAGGATGACACTACTGAAGTCTCCCAGCTCAGGATGACACTACTGAAGTCTCCCAGCTCAGGCTGATGCTACTGAAGTCTCCCAGCTCAGGCTGATGCTACTGAAGTCTCCCAGCTCAGGATGACACTACTGAAGTCTCCCAGCTCAGACTGACACTACTGAAGTCTCCCAGCTCAGGATGACACTACTGAAGTCTCCAGCTCAGGATGATACTACTGAAGTCTCCCAGCTCAGGATGATACTACTGAAGTCTCCAGCTCAGGATGATACTACTGAAGTCTCCAGCTCAGGATGATACTACTGAAGTCTCCCAGCTCAGGATGACACTACTGAAGTCTCCCAGCTCAGGCTGATGCTACTGATGTCTCCAGCTCAGGATGATACTACTGAAGTCTCCAGCTCAGGATGACACTACTGAAGTCTCCCAGCACAGGCTGATGCTACTGAAGTCTCCAGCTCAGGATGACACTACTGAAGTCTCCCAGCACAGGCTGATGCTACTGAAGTCTCCCAGCTCAGGATGACACTACTGAAGTCTCCAGCTCAGGATGATACTACTGAAGTCTCCCAGCTCAGGCTGACGCTACTGAAATCTCCAGCTCAGGATGACACTACTGAAGTCTCCCAGCACAGGCTGATGCTACTGATGTCTCCAGCTCAGGATGATACTACTGAAGTCTCCCAGCTCAGGCTGACGCTACTGAAATCTCCAGCTCAGGATGACACTACTGAAGTCTCCCAGCTCAGGCTGATGCTACTGAAGTCTCCCAGCTCAGGCTGACGCTACTGAAATCTCCAGCTCAGGATGACACTACTGAAGTCTCCCAGCACAGGCTGATGCTACTGAAGTCTCCCAGCTCAGACTGATGCTACTGAAGTCTCCTGCTCAGGATGATACTACTGAAGTCTCCCAGCTCAGGCTGATGCTACTGAAGTCTCCCAGCTCAGGCTGACACTACTGAAGTCTCCAGCTCAGGATGATACTACTGAAGTCTCCCAGCACAGGCTGATGCTACTGAAGTCTCCCAGCTCAGAATGACACTACTGAAGTCTCTCAGCTCAGGCTGATGCTACTGAAGTCTCCCAGCTCAGGCTGACACTACTGAAGTCTCCAGCTCAGGCTGATGTTACTGAAGTCTCCCAGCTCAGGCTGATGCTACTGAAGTCTCCCAGCTCAGGATGACATTACTGAAGTCTCCCAGCTCAGGCTGATGCTACTGAAGTCTCCCAGCTCAGGCTGATGTTACTGAAGTCTCCCAGCTCAGGCTGATGTTACTGAAGTCTCTCAGATCAGGCTGATGTTACTGAAGTCTCCCAGCACAGGCTGATGTTACTGAAGTCTCCAGCTCAGACTGACACATTTCAACACTATATACGTGACACATTTCAACACTATATACGTCTGTTCTTTATTTTTGCTTCGTGTTATCTACTTTTTTATTTATTTTTTTGGTTTCCTCCTTTCATTGCACTGTAAGACAGTGAGTTGCACTGTTAAGATAGTGGATAACACTGTAAGATAATGGATAGCACTGTAAGACAGTGGGTAACACTGTAAGACAGTGAGTAACACTGTAAGGCAGTGGGTAACACTGTAAGACAGTGGGTAACACTGCAAGACAGTGGGTAACACTGTAAGACAGTGGGTAACACTGTAAGACAGTGGGTAACACTGTAAGACAGTGGGTAACACTGCAAGACAGTGGGTAGCACTGTAAGACAGTGGGTAACACTGTAAGACAGTGGGTAGCGTTGTAAGACAGTGGGTAACACTGTAAGACAGTGGGTAACACTGTAAGACAGTGGGTAACACTGTAAGACAGTGGGTAACACTGTAAGACAGTGGGTAACACTGTAAGACAGTGGGTAACACTGTAAGACAGTGGGTAACACTGTAAGACAGTGGGTAGCGTTGTAAGACAGTGGGTAGCACAGTAAGACAGTGGGTAACACTGTAAGACAGTGGGTAGCGCTGTAAGACAGTGGGTAGCACTGTAAGTCAGTGGGTTACACTGTAAGGCAGTGAGTAACACTGTAAGACAGTGGGTAACACTGTAAGACAGTGAGTAACACTGTAAGACAGTGAGTAACACTGTAAGACAGTGAGTAACACTGTAAGACAGTGAGTAACACTGTAAGACAGTGAGTAACACTGTAAGACAGTGGGTAACACTGTAAGACAGTGAGTAACACTGTAAGACAGTGAGTAACACTGTAAGACAGTGAGTAACACTGTAAGACAGTGAGTAACACTGTAAGACAGTGGGTAACACTGTAAGACAGTGAGTAACACTGTAAGACAGTGGGTAACACTGTAAGACAGTGGGTAACACTGTAAGACAGTGGGTAACACTGTAAGACAGTGGGTAGCGTTGTAAGACAGTGGGTAGCACAGTAAGACAGTGGGTAACACTGTAAGACAGTGGGTAGCGCTGTAAGACAGTGGGTAGCACTGTAAGTCAGTGGGTTACACTGTAAGGCAGTGAGTAACACTGTAAGACAGTGGGTAACACTGTAAGACAGTGAGTAACACTGTAAGACAGTGAGTAACACTGTAAGACAGTGAGTAACACTGTAAGACAGTGAGTAACACTGTAAGACAGTGAGTAACACTGTAAGACAGTGGGTAACACTGTAAGACAGTGAGTAACACTGTAAGACAGTGAGTAACACTGTAAGACAGTGAGTAACACTGTAAGACAGTGAGTAACACTGTAAGACAGTGGGTAACACTGTAAGACAGTGAGTAACACTGTAAGACAGTGAGTAACACTGTAAGACAGTGGGTAACACTGTAAGACAGTGAGTAACACTGTAAGACAGTGAGTAACACTGTAAGACAGTGAGTAACACTGTAAGACAGTGGGTAACACTGTAAGACAGTGAGTAACACTGTACTCAAGCTTATAACTCTTACTTAAACAAGCACTCAAGCTTATAACTCTTACTTAAACAAGCACTCAAGCTTATAACTCTTACTTAAACAAGCACTCAAGCTTATAACTCTTACTTAAACAAGCACTCAAGCTTATAACTCTTACTTAAACAAGCACTCAAGCTTATAACTCTTACTTAAACAAGCCCTCAAGCTTATAACTCTTACTTAAACAAGCACTCAAGCTTATAACTCTTATTTAAACAAGCACTCAAGCTTACAACTCTTATTTAAACAAGCACTCAAGTTTATAACTCTTACTTAAACAAGCATTCAAGCTTATAACTCTTACTTAAACAAGCACTCAAGCTTATAACTCTTTCTTAAACAAGCACTCAAGCATATAACTCTTACTTAAACAAGCACTCAAGCTTATAACTTTTACTTAAACAAGCACTCAAGCTTATAACTCTCACTTAAACAAGCATTAAAACTTACAAATTTTACTTAAACAAGCACTCAAGCTTACAACTCTTGCTTAAGCAAACACTTAAGCTTACAACTCTCACTTAAACAAGCACTCAAGCTTACAACTCTCACTTAAACAAGCACTCAAGCTTACAACTCTCACTTAAACAAGCACTCAAGCTACAACTCTTACTTAAACAAGAATTCAAGCTTATAACTCTCACTTAAACAAGCACTCAAGCTTACAACTCTTACTTAAACAAGCACTCAAGCATATAACTCTTACTTAAACAAGCACTCAAGCTTATAACTCTTATTTAAGCAAGCACTCAAGCTTATAACTCTTTCTTAAACAAGCATTCAAGCTTATAACTCTTATTTAAACAAACACTCAAGCTTATAACTCTTATTTAAACAAGCACTCAAGCTTATAACTCTTATTTAAACAAGCACTCAACCTTATAACTTTATTTAAACAAGCACTCAAGCTTATAACTCTTACTTAAACAAACACTCAAGCTTATAACTTTTACTTAAGGAAGCACTCAAGCTTATAACTCTTACTTAAACAAGCACTCAAGCTTATAACTCTTACTTAAACAAGCACTCAGGCTTATAACTCTTACTTAAAGAAGCATTCAAGCTTATAACTCTTACTTAAACAAGCACTCAAGCTTATAACTCTTACTTAAACAAGCACTCAAGCTTATAACTCTTACTTAAACAAGCGCTCAAGCTTATAACTCTCACTTAAACAAGCATTAAAACTTACAAATTTTACTTAAACAAGCACTCAAGCTTACAACTCTTACTTAAGCAAACACTTAAGCTTACAACTCTCACTTAAACAAGCACTCAAGCTTACAACTCTTACTTAAACAAGCACTCAAGCTTACAACTCTCACTTAAACTAGCACTCAAGCTTACAACTCTTACTTAAACAAGCATTCAAGCTTATAACTCTCACTTAAACAAGCACTCAAGCTTACAACTCTCACTTAAACAAGCACTCAAGCTTACAACTCTTACTTAAACAAACACTTAAGGTTACAACTCTTACTTAAACAAACGCTCAAGCTTATAACTCTTACTTAAACAAACACTCAAGCATACAACTCTTACTTAAACAAGCACTCAAGCTTACAACTCTCACTTAAACAAGCACTCAAGCTTACAACTCTTACTTAAACAAACACTCAAGCTTACATCTATTACTTAAACAAGCACTCAAGCTTACAACTCTCGCTTAAACAAGCACTCAACCTTACAAATCTCTCTCTCAAGCTTTTCATCCACCTCGTCAGGACTATTTAATATATGTGTATATATATATATATATATATATATATATATATATATATATATATATATATATATATATATATATATATATATATATATATATATATATATATATATATATATATATAAAATATAGGGAGGTACCACCTCTAGAACTGTTATATATATATATATATATATATATATATATATAAAATATAGGGAGGTACCACCTCTAGAACTGTTATATATATATATATATATATATATATATATATATATATATATATATATATATATATATATATTTATATATATATATATATATATATATATATATATATATATATATATATATATATATATATATATATATATATATATATATATATATATATATATATATATATATATATATATATAAAATTCTAAAATTCCCATTTATCAAAATACGAGCACGATTTACATATATTTTTTTGGGATAAGACAAAAATTCTTTTAATCTGCCTTAAACCAAAACAATTTATAATGATTTTTGAAGCAATTTTTTTTCATTATGAGTTTTTTCCCTGTCATAATGTCAATTATATTGTTAATTATGGTTTAATTTGTTCGTGGGTTTAAAATCTACTTTAATATCATGCCTAATTTCCTGTTTTTTTTTGGAGCTAGAAGAGAATTTTTCTGTTGACGAAGTGAAATTGATGCTTGTGACGTCAGTGTTTTGAACGACCAATCAGCGCGTGGGTTATAGGACGGCGGTTATTTTTAAAGGCCAATCAGCGGGCGGTATTTCACTTGTGTATGCTTTGGTGGACTAATCAAAGCATTGCATCCCTCTCGTGTTTATTCTGAAGAACCAATCAGCGCCCACTACCTCCCTGGAGCATACAAAGAAGAACCAATCACAGCACACTACCTCCCTGGAGCACACACAGAAGAACCAATCAGCGCCCACTACCTCCCTGGAGCACACACAGAAGAACCAATCAGCGCCCACTACCTCCCTGGAGCACACACAGAAGAACCAATCAGCGCCCACTACCTCCCTGGAGCACACACAGAAGAACCAATCAGCGCCCACTACCTCCCTGGAGCACACACAGAAGAACCAGTCAGCGCCCACTACCTCCCTGGAGCATACAAAGAAGAACCAATAAGCGCCCACTACCTCCCTGGAGCATACAAAGAAGAACCAATCACAGCACACTACCTCCCTGGAGCACACACAGAAGAACCAGTCAACGCCCACTACCTCCCTGGAGCACACACAGAAGAACCAATCAGCGCCCACTACCTCCCTTTAGTACACACAGAAGAACCAATCAACGCCCACTACCTCCCTGGAGCACACGCAGAAGAACCAATCAGCGCCCACTACCTCCCTGGAGCACACACAGAAGAATCAATCAGCGCCCACTACCTCCCTGGAACACACAGAGAAGAACCAATCAACGCCCACTACCTCCGTGGAGCACACACAGAAGAACCAATCAGCGCCCACTACCTCCCTGGAACACACACAGAAGAACCAACCAGCGCCCACTACCTCCCTGGAGCACACAGAGAAGAACCAATCAACGCCCACTACCTCCCTGGAGCACACACAGAAGAACCAACCAGCGCCCACTACCTCCCTGGAGCACACAGAGAAGAACCAATCAGCGCCCACTACCTCCCTGGAGCACACGCAGAAGAACCAATCACCGCACACTACCTCCCTGGAGCACACTCAGAAGAACCAATCAGCGCCCACTACCTCCCTGGAGCACACACAGAAGAACCAATCAACGCCCACTTACTCCCTGAAGCACACACAGAAGAACCAATCAGCGCCCCCTACCTCCCTGGAGCACACACAGAAGAACCAATCACCGCACACTACCTCCCTGGAGCACACACAGAAGAACCAATCAACGCCCACTACCTCCCTGGAGCACACACAGAAGAACCAACCAGCGCCCACTACCTCCCTGGAGCACACACAGAAGAACCAATCAGCGCCCACTACCTCCCTGGAGCACACACAGAAGAACCAATCAGCGCCCACTACCTCCCTGGAGCACACACAGAAGAACCAATCAGCGCCCACTACCTCCCTGGAGCACACACAGAAGAACCAATCAACGCCCACTTACTCCCTGAAGCACACACAGAAGAACCAATCAGCGCCCACTACCTCCCTGGAGCACACACAGAAGAACCAATCAGCGCCCACTACCTCCCTGGAGCACACACAGAAAAACCAATCAGCGCCTACCACCTCCCTGGAGCACACACAGAAGAACCAATCAGCGCCCACTACCTCCCTGGAGCACACACAGAAGAACCAATCAGCGCCCACTACCTCCCTGGAGCACACACAGAAGAACCAATCAGCGCCCACTACCTCCCTGGAGCACACACAGAAGAACCAATCAGCGCCCACTACCTCCCTGGAGCACACACAGAAGAACCAATCAACGCCCACTTACTCCCTGAAGCACACACAGAAGAACCAATCAGCGCCCACTACCTCCCTGGAGCACACAGAGAAGAACCAATCAACGCCCACTACCTCCCTGGAGCACACACAGAAGAACCAACCAGCGCCCACTACCTCCCTGGAGCACACACAGAAGAACCAATCAGCGCCCACTACCTCCCTGGAGCACACGCAGAAGAACCAATCACCGCACACTACCTCCCTGGAGCACACACAGAAGAACCAATCAGCGCCCACTACCTCCCTGGAGCACACACAGAAGAACCAATCAACGCCCACTTACTCCCTGAAGCACACACAGAAGAACCAATCAGCGCCCACTACCTCCCTGGAGCACACACAGAAGAACCAATCAGCGCCCACTACCTCCCTGGAGCACACACAGAAAAACCAATCAGCGCCTACCACCTCCCTGGAGCACACACAGAAGAACCAATCAGCGCCCACTACCTCCCTGGAGCACACACAGAAGAACCAATCAGCGCCCACTACCTCCCTGGAGCACACACAGAAGAACCAATCAGCGCCCACTACCTCCCTGGAGCACACACAGAAGAACCAATCAGCGCCCACTACCTCCCTGGAGCACACACAGAAGAACCAATCAACGCCCACTACCTCCCTGGAGCACACACAGAAGAACCAATCAGCGCCCACTACCTCCCTGGAGCACACACAGAAAAACCAGTCAGCGCCTACCACCTCCCTGGTGCACACACAGAAGAACCAATCAGCGCCCACTACCTCCCTGGAGCACACACAGAAGAACCAATCAGCGCCCACTACCTCCCTGGAGCACACACAGAAGAACCAATCAGCGCCCACTACCTCCCTGGAGCACACACAGAAGAACCAATCAGCGCCCACTACCTCCCTGGAGCACACACAGAAAAACCAATCAGCGCCCACTACCTCCCTGGAGCACACACAGAAGAACCAATCAGCGCCCACTACCTCCCTGGAGCACACACAGAAGAACCAATCACCGCACACTACCTCCCTGGAGCACACACAGAAGAACCAATCAGCGCCCACTACCTCCCTGGAGCACACACAGAAAAACCATTCAGCGCCTACCACCTCCCTGGAGCACACACAGAAGAACCAATCAGCGCCCACTACCTCCCTGGAGCACACACAGAAGAACCAATCAGCGCCCACTACCTCTCTGGTACCAAGATATTCATATATTTTGCAAAAGTCTTCCTTTCACAGCGTTCAGTAAAGAAAGTGAGAACTTTCACTCACTCTCATCAACGGCCTTTGAAAGACATTTTACCAGTGGCAGCAAATGTCTCTTTTTGTTGTCTCTTCCTTGAGAATGTAAACAAGAAGTATTGATGGAAGAAGAGATAGTGGTTGATGAAGAGATAGTGGTTGATGAAGAGATAGTGGTTGATGAAGAGATAGTGGTTGATGAAGAGATAGTGGTTGATGAAGAGATAGTGGTTGATGAAGAGATAGTGGTTGATGAAGGAAGAGATAATGGTTGATGAAGGAAGAGATGATGGTTGATGAAGGAAGAGATAATGGTTGATGAAGAGATAGTGGTTGATGAAGAGATAGTGGTTGATGAAGAGATAATGGTTGATGAAGAGATAGTGGTTGATGAAGAGATAGTGGTTGATGAAGAGATAATGGTTGATGAAGAGATAGTGGTTGATGAAGAGATAGTGGTTGATGAAGAGATAGTGGTTGATGAAGAGATAATGGTTGATGAAGAGATAGTGGTTGATGAAGAGATAGTGGTTGATGAAGAGATAATGGTTGATGAAGAGATAGTGGTTGATGAAGAGATAGTGGTTGATGAAGAGATAGTGGTTGATGAAGAGATAATGGTTGATGAAGAGATAGTGGTTGATGAAGAGATAGTGGTTGATGAAGAGATAAATAATGGTTGATGAAGAGATAGTGGTTGATGAAGAGATAGTGGTTGATGAAGAGATAGTGGTTGATGAAGAGATAATGGTTGATGAAGAGATAGTGGTTGATGAAGAGATAGTGGTTGATGAAGATATAGTGGTTGATGAAGAGATAGTGGTTGATGAAGAGATAGTGGTTGATGAAGAGATAGTGGTTGATGAAGAGATAGTGGTTGATGAAGAGATAGTGGTTGATGAAGAGATAGTGGTTGATGAAGATATAGTGGTTGATGAAGAGATAGTGGTTGATGAAGAGATAGTGGTTGATGAAGAGATAGTGGTTGATGAAGGAAGAGATAATGGTTGATGAAGGAAGAGATGATGGTTGATGAAGGAAGAGATAATGGTTGATGAAGAGATAGTGGTTGATGAAGAGATAGTGGTTGATGAAGAGATAGTGGTTGATGAAGAGATAGTGGTTGATGAAGAGATAGTGGTTGATGAAGAGATAGTGGTTGATGAAGAGATAATGGTTGATGAAGAGATAGTGGTTGATGAAGAGATAGTGGTTGATGAAGAGATAGTGGTTGATGAAGAGATAGTGGTTGATGAAGAGATAGTGGTTGATGAAGAGATACTGGTTGATGAAGAGATACTGGTTGATGAAGGAAGAGGAAGAGATAATGGTTGATGAAGAGATATTGGTTGATGAAGGAAGAGATGATGGTTGATGAAGGAAGAGGAAGAGATAATGGTTGATGAAGAGATATTGGTTGATGAAGGAAGAGATGATGGTTGATGAAGGAAGAGATGATGGTTGATTAAGGAAGAGATGATGGTTGATGAAGGAAGAGATGATGGTTGATGAAGGAAGAGATGATGGTTGAGGAAGGAAGAGATGATGGTTGATTAAGGAAGAGATGATGGTTGATGAAGGAAGAGATGATGGTTGATTAAGGAAGAGATGATGGTTGATGAAGGAAGAGATGATGGTTGATGAAGGAAGAGATGATGGTTGATGAAGGAAGAGATGATGGTTGATGAAGGAAGAGATGATGGTTGATGAAGGAAGAGATGATGGTTGATGAAGGAAGAGATGATGGTTGATGAAGGAAGAGATGATGGTTGATGAAGGAAGAGATAATGGTTGATGAAGAGATAGTGGTTGATGAAGAGATAGTGGTTGATGAAGAGATAGTGGTTGATGAAGAGATAGTGGTTGATGAAGAGATAGTGGTTGATGAAGAGATAGTGGTTGATGAAGAGATAGTGGTTGATGAAGATATAGTGGTTGATGAAGAGATAGTGGTTGATGAAGAGATAGTGGTTGATGAAGAGATAGTGGTTGATGAAGGAAGAGATAATGGTTGATGAAGGAAGAGATGATGGTTGATGAAGGAAGAGATAATGGTTGATGAAGAGATAGTGGTTGATGAAAAGATAGTGGTTGATGAAGAGATAGTGGTTGATGAAGAGATAGTGGTTGATGAAGAGATAGTGGTTGATGAAGAGATAGTGGTTGATGAAGAGATAATGGTTGATGAAGAGATAGTGGTTGATGAAGAGATAGTGGTTGATGAAGAGATAGTGGTTGATGAAGAGATAGTGGTTGATGAAGAGATAGTGGTTGATGAAGAGATACTGGTTGATGAAGAGATACTGGTTGATGAAGAGATACTGGTTGATGAAGGAAGAGGAAGAGATAATGGTTGATGAAGAGATATTGGTTGATGAAGGAAGAGATGATGGTTGATGAAGGAAGAGGAAGAGATAATGGTTGATGAAGAGATATTGGTTGATGAAGGAAGAGATGATGGTTGATGAAGGAAGAGATGATGGTTGATGAAGGAAGAGATGATGGTTGATGAAGGAAGAGATGATGGTTGATGAAGGAAGAGATGATGGTTGATGAAGGAAGAGATGATGGTTGATGAAGGAAGAGATGATGGTTGATGAAGGAAGAGATGATGGTTGATGAAGGAAGAGATGATGGTTGATGAAGGAAGAGATGATGGTTGATGAAGGAAGATATGATGGTTGATGAAGGAAGAGATGATGGTTGATGAAGGAAGAGATGATGGTTGATGAAGGAAGAGATGATGGTTGATGAAGGAAGATATGATGGTTGATGAAAGAAGAGATGATGGTTGATAAAGGAAGAGATGATGGTTGATGAAGGAAGAGATGATGGTTGATGAAGGAAGAGATGATGGTTGATGAAGGAAGAGATGATGGTTGATGAAGGAAGATATGATGGTTGATGAAGGAAGAGATGATGGTTGATGAAGGAAGAGATGATGGTTGATGAAGGAAGAGATGATGGTTGATGAAGGAAGAGATGATGGTTGATGAAGGAAGAGATGATGGTTGATGAAGGAAGAGATGATGGTTGATGAAGGAAGAGATGATGGTTGATGAAGGAAGAGATGATGGTTGATGAAGGAAGAGATGATGGTTGATGAAGGAAGAGATGATGGTTGATGAAGGAAGATATGATGGTTGATGAAGGAAGAGATGATGGTTGATGAAGGAAGAGATGATGGTTGATGAAGGAAGAGATGATGGTTGATGAAGGAAGAGATGATGGTTGATTAAGGAAGAGATGATGGTTGATTAAGGAAGAGATGATGGTTGATGAAGGAAGAGATGATGGTTGATTAAGGAAGAGATGATGGTTGATGAAGGAAGAGATGATGGTTGATTAAGGAAGAGATGATGGTTGATGAAGGAAGAGATGATGGTTGATTAAGGAAGAGATGATGGTTGATGAAGGAAGAGATGATGGTTGATGAAGGAAGAGATGATGGTTGATGAAGGAAGAGATGATGGTTGATTAAGGAAGAGATGATGGTTGATGAAGGAAGAGATGATGGTTGATTAAGGAAGAGATGATGGTTGATGAAGGAAGAGATGATGGTTGATGAAGGAAGAGATGATGGTTGATGAAGGAAGAGATGATGGTTGATTAAGGAAGAGATGATGGTTGATGAAGGAAGAGATGATGGTTGATGAAGGAAGAGATGATGGTTGATGAAGGAAGAGATGATGGTTGATGAAGGAAGAGATGATGGTTGATGAAGGAAGAGATGATGGTTGATGAAGGAAGAGATGATGGTTGATGAAGGAAGAGATGATGGTTGATGAAGGAAGAGATGATGGTTGATGAAGGAAGAGATGATGGTTGATGAAGGAAGAGATGATGGTTGATGAAGGAAGAGATGATGGTTGATGAAGGAAGAGATGATGGTTGATGAAGGAAGAGATGATGGTTGATGAAGGAAGAGATGATGGTTGATGAAGGAAGAGATGATGGTTGATGAAGGTAGAAATAATTCTGTCTACTCGGACCTCACAAGTAGATGACTAAGACGCAATAAACAACGTCTATTACAACGACATTTCGCTCTAAGGGAGCTTAATCCTCGAGTGAAACGTGCGCTGTTTCCCTCACCTCGGTCGTCTAACTGGTAATCGCGAAACGATCCAGTAGATGAAGGGTAATAGAAAATTGCAATTGATTCGACTAATCAGTGTGTACTGAACTCTGAATGCAGCTTAAGGCACTTCGCCCCCAAGGATTAGTGAAGAACCCTAATGGGCGAAACGTCTTCTCGATGAATGCCATTCATAGCACACTGTGTCTCATTTACCTTCATCTCGGTATATTCCGCGAGACGGGATAGGAAATACCCTCAGTCTTGATGGTGTTTTGTTTCTCAGGAGAAATGTGTCTCATAATGCCATTCTTAGTTCGATCATGACCCCTGACAGTGGGGTCTTGTGGTCAGGGGACCGAGGTCTGCATCTGTCTTAATATTCCAACCCATAGGAAGTAAAAGACCGACAAAATCTGTGGTGGTGGGTCTTTGAACCTCCATAAAATCGAGCAAAAGAAGGAAAAAGTGTAGGCTTGATCCTCCGTCTGCTGATCCCAAGATAGACGCGCTTCCTATTTGTATACACCGGTGACATCCCATCGCCTTATCGAGAGCTTTGTCGAGACAATTACTGTAATAAAGCTCTACACGAAGCTTATACATCCGTATATTTCCTTCATTACCGTTGGCAAAACTCCTTTGTATCCAATAACGGTAATGGCATTGGCGTAGATAGCGATAACGATGACACACGACCAACGAGGCGCACATTAGCACATCAACCCAAAATTAACGACTCATTTTTATTCGTTGACGGGGAATATCGCAGCAACTATCTTAATGAGTTGGCAACGAACTGATGCATAATGCAACACCCACGCTATCCACAGTCCTCAATTATCCACTGGGCCAAAAAATATACGAAAATTAAGCTTTATAATCAAGATATCGTGGTCAAAGTAACACTATAGCAAAAATAGTCTGTTTTTTCGTCTACGAGAAGCGGTAGCAGGGGCACTGTCTGCCCTGCTGCAGGTTGTTACATACCTGCAGTGTACCTGGAGAGGGTTCTGAGGGGTCAACGCCCCCCCCGTGGCCCTGCTGGTATATAGTTAAGTGCTGTCGTATGGATAAGTGGTATCATGTTGATGAGTGTTAGTGAGAGTCAGTGGTGGAGGGTGGCGGAGGTAACGACGGGCATGTTACAGTGTGTGTACACTGTACTGTAACATTGTATAACACTGTGTGCACTGTACTGTAACATTGTATAACACTGTGTGCACTGTACTGTAACATCGTATAACACTGTGTGCACTGTACTGTAACATTGTATAACACTGTATGCACTGTACTGTAACATTGTATAACACTGTGTGCACTGTACTATAACACTGTATAACACTGTGTGCACTGTACTGTAACACTGTATAACACTGTGTGCACTGTACTGTAACATTGTATAACACTGTGTGCACTGTACTGTAACACTGTATAACACTGTGTGCACTGTACTGTAACATTGTATAACACTGTGTGCACTGTACTGTAACACTGTATAACACTGTGTGCACTGTACTGTAACATCGTATAACACTGTGTGCACTGTACTGTAACATTGTATAACACTGTATGCACTGTACTGTAACATTGTATAACACTGTGTGCACTGTACTATAACACTGTATAACACTGTGTGCACTGTACTGTAACACTGTATAACACTGTGTGCACTGTACTGTAACATTGTATAACACTGTGTGCACTGTACTGTAACATTGTATAACACTGTGTGCACTGTACTGTAACATTGTATAACACTGTGTGCACTGTACTGTAACACTGTATAACACTGTGTGCACTGTACTGTAACATTGTATAACACTGTGTGCACTGTACTGTAACATTGTATAACACTGTGTGCACTGTACTGTAACATTGTATAACACTGTGTGCACTGTACTGTAACATTGTATAACACTGAGTGCACTGTACTGTAACATTGTATAACACTGTGTGCACTGTAATGTAACATTGTATAACACTGTGTGCACTGTACTGTAACATTGTATAACACTGTGTGCACTGTACTGTAACATTGTATAACACTGTGTGCACTGTACTGTAACACTGTATAACACTGTGTGCACTGTACTGTAACATTGTATAACACTGTGTGCACTGTACTGTAACATTGTATAACACTGTGTGCACTGTACTGTAACATTGTATAACACTGTGTGCACTGTACTGTAACACTGTATAACACTGTGTGCACTGTACTGTAACACTGTATAACACTGTGTGCACTGTACTGTAACACTGTATAACACTGTGTGCACTGTATTGTAACATTGTATAACACTGTGTGCACTGTACTGTAACACTGTATAACACTGTGTGCACTGTACTGTAACATTGTATAACACTGTATGCACTGTACTGTAACATCGTATAACACTGTGTGCACTGTACTGTGACACTGTATAACACTGAGTGCACTGTACTGTAACATCGTATAACACTGTGTGCACTGTACTGTAACACTGCATAACACTGTGTGCACTGTACTGTAACACTGCATAACACTGTGTGCACTGTACTGTAACACTGTATAACACTGTGTGCACTGTACTGTAACACTGCATAACACTGTGTGCACTGTACTGTAACACTGTATAACACTGTGTGCACTGTACTGTGACACTGTATAACACTGAGTGCACTGTACTGTAACATCGTATAACACTGTGTGCACTGTACTGTAACATTGTATAACACTGTGTGCACTGTACTGTAACATTGTATAACACTGTGTGCACTGTACTGTAACATTGTATAACACTGTGTGCACTGTACTGTAACATTGTATAACACTGTGTGCACTGTACTGTAACATTGTATAACACTGTGTGCACTGTACTGTAACATTGTATAACACTGTGTGCACTGTACTGTAACATCGTATAACACTGTGTGCACTGTACTGTAACATTGTATAACACTGTGTGCACTGTACTGTAACATCGTATAACACTGTGTGCACTGTACTGTAACATTGTATAACACTGTGTGCACTGTACTGTAACATTGTATAACACTGTGTGCACTGTACTGTAACACTGTATAACACTGTGTGCACTGTACTGTAACATTGTATAACACTGTGTGCACTGTACTGTAACATTGTATAACACTTCACTATACTGTAACGTCGCGATTATATTCTTTTTATAGGGTAAAATGTACCAATGTAATATTTTGCATTTCAACTTGTATGCAAATTTACATATAAAATATTAATTTTGCTAGAGTTATTATTATTATTATTATTATTTTATTATTCCTAAACTGGACGTAAAATATTACAGGAAAAATAACACTTACAGATCTGTGAAGAACAAACGTATTGAACAACGAATTTAAGCCTTTTGTGCTAATGTATGTTCATTGGATGGTTATGACAGGGAGGGTAGTATCTCCCTGGGTGGTTATGACAGGGAGGGTAGTATCTCCCTGGGTGGTTATGACAGGGAGGGTAGTATCTCCCTGGGTGGTTATGACAGGGAGGGTAGTATCTCCCTGGGTGGTTATGACAGGGAGGGTAGTATCTCCCTGGGTGGTTATGACAGGGAGGGTAGTACCTCCCTGGATGGTTATGACAGGGAGGGTAGTATCTCCCTGGGTGGTTATGACAGGGAGGGTAGTACCTACCTGGATGGTTATGACAGGGAGGGTAGTATCTCCCTGGGTGGTTATGACAGGGAGGGTAGTACCTACCTGGATGGTTATGACAGGGAGGGCAGTACCTCCCTGGATGGTTATGACAGGGAGGGTAGTACCTCCCTGGATGGTTATGACAGGAGGGTAGTATCTCCCTGGATGGTTATGACAGGGAGGGTAGTATCTCCCTGGATGGTTATGACAGGAGGGTAGTACCTCCCTGGGTGGTTATGACAGGGAGGGTAGTACCTCCCTGGATGGTTATGACAGGGAGGGTAGTACCTACCTGGATGGTTATGACAGGGAGGGTAGTACCTCCCTGGATGGTTATGACAGGGAGGGTAGTACCTCCCTGGATGGTTATGACAGGGAGGGTGGTACCTCCCTGGATGGTTATGACAGGAGGGTAGTATCTAGCTGGATAGTTATGACAGGGAGGCTAGTATCTCCCTGGATGGTTATGACAGGGAGGGTAGTACCTCCCTGGGTGGTTATGACAGGAGGGTAGTACCTCCCTGGATGGTTATGACAGGAGGGTAGTATCTCCCTGGATGGTTATGACAGGGAGGGTAGTACCTACCTGGATGGTTATGACAGGGAGGGTAGTACCTCCCTGGATGGTTATGACAGGGAGGGTAGTACCTCCCTGGATGTTTATGACAGGGAGGGTAGTACCTCCCTGGATGGTTATGACAGGAGGGTAGTATCTCCCTGGATGGTTATGACAGGGAGGGTAGTACCTACCTGGATGGTTATGACAGGGAGGGTAGTACCTCCCTGGATGGTTATGACAGGGAGGGTTGTACCTCCCTGGATGGTTATGACAGGGAGGGTAGTACCTCCCTGGATGGTTATGACAGGAGGGTAGTATCTCCCTGGATGGTCATGACAGGGATGGTAGTACCTCCCTAGATGGTTATGACAGGAGGGTAGTATCACCCTGGATGGTCATGACAGGGAGGGTAGTACCTACCTGGATGGCTATGACAGGGAGGGTAGTACCTCCCTGGATGGTTATGACAGGAGGGTAGTATCTCCCTGAATGGTTATGACAGGGAGGCTAGTATCTCCCTGGATGGTTATGACAGGGAGGGTAGTACCTCCCTGGATGGTTATGACAGGAGGGTAGTATCTCCCTGAATGGTTATGACAGGGAGGCTAGTATCTCCCTGGATGGTTATGACAGGGAGGGTAGTACCTCCCTGTTTGGTTATGACAGGAGGGTAGTACCTCCCTGGATGGTTATGACAGGAGGGTAGTATCTCCCTGGATGGTTATGACAGGGAGGGTAGTACCTACCTGGATGGTTATGACAGGGAGGGTAGTACCTCCCTGTATGGTTATGACAGGGAGGGTAGTACCTCCCTGGATGGTTATGACAGGGAGGGTAGTACCTCCCTGGATGGTTATGACAGGGAGGGTAGTACCTCCCTGGATGGTTATGACAGGAGGGTAGTATCTCCCTGGATGGTTATGACAGGGAGGGTAGTACCTACCTGGATGGTTATGACAGGGAGGGTAGTACCTCCCTGGATGGTTATGACAGGGAGGGTAGTACCTCCCTAGATGGTTATGACAGGGAGGGTAGTATCTCCCTGGATGGTTATGACAGGAGGGTAGTGTCTCCCTGGATGGTTATGACAGGGAGGGTAGTATCTCCTTGGATGGTTATGACTGGGAGGGTAGTACCTCCCTGGATGATTATGACAGGAGGGTAGTATCTCCCTGGATGGTTATGACAGGGAGGGTAGTACCTACCTGGATGGTTATGACAGGGAGGGTAGTACCTTCCTGGATGGTTATGACAGGGAGGGTAGTACCTCCCTGGATGGTTATGACAGGAGGGTAGTTCCTCCCTGGATGGTTATGACAGGAGGGTAGTATCTCCCTGGATGGTTATGACAGGGAGGGTAGTACCTCCCTGGATGGTTATGACAGGAGGGTAGTATCTCCCTGGATGGTTGTGACAGGGAGGGTTGTACCTCCCTGGATGGTTATGACAGGGAGGGTAGTACCTCCCTGGATGGTTATGACAGGGAGGGTAGTACCTCCCTGGATGGTTATGACAGGGAGGGTAGTACCTCCCTGGATGGTTATGACAGGGAGGGTAGTACCTCCCTGGATGGTTATGACAGGGAGGGTAGTACGTCCCTGGATGGTTATGACAGGAGGGTAGTACCTCCATGGATGGCTATTAGAGGAGGGTAGTACCTCCCTGGATGGTTATGACAAGAGGATAGTACCTCCCTGGATGGTTATGACAGGGAGGGTTGTACCTCCTTGGATGGTTATGACTGGGAGGGTAGTACCTCCCTGGATGGTTATGACAGGAGGGTAGTACCTCCATGGATGGCTATTAGAGGAGGGTAGTACCTCCCTGGATGGTTATGACAAGAGGATAGTACCTCCCTGGATGGTTATGACAGGGAGGGTTGTACCTCCTTGGATGGTTATTACTGGGAGGGTAGTACCTCCCTGGATGGTTATGACAGGAGGGTAGTACCTCCATGGATGGCTATTAGAGGAGGGTAGTACCTCCCTGGATGGTTATGACAAGAGGGTAGTACCTCACTGGATGGTTATGACAGGAGGGTAGTACCTTCCTGGATGGCTATTAGAGAAGGGTAGTACCTCCCTGGATGGCTATGAGAGGAGGGTAGTATCTCCCTGGATGGCTATGACAGGAATGTAGTACCTCTCTGGATGGTTTTCGCAGGAAGGTAGTACCTCCCTGAATGGTTATAATAGGGAGGGTAGTACCTCCATGGATGGCTATTAGAGGGGGGCAGTACCTCCCTGGATGGTTATGACAAGAGGGTAGTACCTTACTGGATGGTTATGGCAGGAGGGTAGTACCTTCCTGGATGGCCATTAGAGAAGGGTAGTACCTCCCTGGATGGCTATGAGAGGAGGGTAGTACGTCCCTGGATGGCTATGACAGGAAGGTAGTACCTCCCTGGATGGTTTTCACATGAGGTAGTACCTCCCTGGATGGTTATGGCAGGAGGGTAGTACCTCCATAGATGGTTATGACGGGAGGCTAGTACGTCCCTGGATGGTTATGACAGAAGAGTAGTACCTCCATGGATGGTTATGACAGGAGAGTAGTACCTTGCTGGATGGTTATGAAAGGAGTGTAGTACCTCTCTGGATGGTTAGGACAGGGAGGGTAGTACCTTCCATGATGGTTATGAGAGGACAGTAGTACCTCTGTGGATAGTTATTACAAGAGGGTAGTACCTCCATGGATGCCTATGACAGTAGGGTAGTACCTCCCTGGATGGTTATGACAGGAGAGTAGTACCTCCCTGGATGGTTACGACAGGAGGGTAGTACTTCCCTGGATGGCTTTGGCGGGAGGGTAGTACCTCCCTGGATAGTTACGACAGGAGGGTATGACCTCCCTGAAGCGTTATGACAGTAGGGTAGTATCTCCCTGGATGATTACGACAGGAGGGTAGTGCGTCCCTGGATGGTTACGATACGAGGGTTTTACCTCCATGGATGGTTATGACAGGAGGGTAGTACCTCCCTGGATGGAATCAATAATTGCGAAGCAATTCGTAGCCATTTTGATAGGCACAGATTGATTAATGAATCTCAACACGGTTTTACAAAGGTGTTTGAGGAGGTTCATGGTAATGAATATGATATTGTGTATATGGACTTCAGTAAGGCTTTCGATAGAGTTCCACACCAGAGGCTACTGAGGAAAGTTAAGGCACACGGAATAGGAGGAGAAATTTTTTCCTCGGTAGAGGCATGGCTGACAAATAGGCAGCAAAGAGTTTGCGTAAATGGGGAGAAATCAGAATGGGGGCACGTCACAAGCGGTGTTCCTCAGGGGTCAGTGTTGGGTCCGTTGTTGTTCACAATTTACATAAAAGACATAGATGAGGGAATAAATAGCGACATAAGCAAATTTGCTGATGACACCAAAATAGGCCGTCCAATTCACTCTAATGAGGACACTAGAGCACTCCAGGATGATTTGAATAGACTGATGCAGTGGTCGGAGAAGTGGCAGATGCAGTTTAATATTGACAAATGCAAAGTTTTAAATGTTGGACAGGTAAATAACCATGCCACATATAAACTAAATAATGTCGATCTTTACTACCGATTGCGAAAAGGATTTAGGAGTTCTGGTTAGCAGTAATCTAAAACCAAGACAACAGTGCATTAGTGTTCGCAATAAAGCTAACAGAATTCTTGGCTTCATATCTAGAAGTATAAATAATAGAAGTCCTCAAGTTGTTCTTCAACTCTATATATCCTTGGTTAGGCCTCATTTAGACTATGCTGCTCAGTTCTGGTCACCGTATTACAGAATGGATATAAATGCTCTGGAAAACGTACAGAGGAGGATGACAAAGATGATCCCATGTATCAGAAATCTTCCCTATGAGGATAGACTGAGGCCCTGAATCTGCACTCTCTCGAAAGGCGTAGAATTAGGGGGGATATGATCGAGGTGTATAAATGGAAAACAGGAATAAATAAAGGGGATGTAAATAGCGTGCTGAAAATTTCCAGCCAAGACAGGACTCGCAGCAATGGTTTCAAGTTGGAAAAATTCAGTTTCAGGAAGGATATAGGAAAGCACTGGTTTGGTAATAGAGCTGTGGATGAGTGGAACAAACTCCCGAGTACAGTTATTCAGGCTAAAACGTTGTGTAGTTTTAAAAATAGGTTAGATAAATACATGAGTGGGTGTGGGTGGGTGTGAGTTGGACCTGACTAGCTTGTGCTGCTGGGTCTGGTGCCGTGCTCCTTCCTTGAGTGGAGGTGACCAGACTGGGTGGGTCATTGGGCTAATCCGGGGGGACATGGACCTGCTCCGCATGGGTCAGTAGGCCTGTTGCAGTGTTCCTTCTTTCTTATGTTCTTATTTTCTTATTAGAGGAGGTTAGTACCTATCAGGATGGTTATTCGAGGACAGTAGTACTTCCCTAATTGGCTATGAGATGAGGGTAGTACCTCCCTGGTTAATTACGACAAGAGGGTAGTACCTCCCTGGATGGTTAATACAGGAGGGTTTTACCTCCCTGGATTGCTACGACATGAGGGTTTTACCTCCCTGGATGGTTACGACAGGAGGGTAGTACCTCCCTGGAGGGTTATGAGAGGAGGTCAGTACCTCTCTGGAAGGTCACTCTCTACCCTCCTAACATCTGCAATAACTCTCTCAGTCCCACCTCATAAACTATATTATCGTGTAGACCCTGAAACGAAAAAACCTTCTAAATAGCAGAGCTCTGATGAGTTAGGAAGCGAGCGTCGACCAGTGAGATGACTGCTGTCAGCTGCAGGTCTCACTGCACACTCATTATTCATCATGAGTTATGCACGGAGTCTCCCTTTATCTGATGTTTCACGCATCAGATGTTCCCATCATCGGAATCCCGGTTTCTAGAAATGAATATCTGTGTATATGTTAAGGCCTCAGTGGTGGCAGCATTTTGATTACCCAGTACATCTATCTATCTGCCTATCTGTCAATCTATCTATCTAGCATATATATATATATATATATATATATATATATATATATATATATATATATATATATATATATATATATATATATATATATATATATATATATATATATATATATATATATATATGTCGTGCCGAATATGTAAAACTGGTCAATTAGCAAGAACTCATTCAAAATTAAGTCCTTTCTGAAAATTTCTCTTATACGTTTAAAGATATATTGTTTTCCTTGATGTTAATGTAAAAAATTTTAATTTTGCAACAAACGAATCTTAGAAAACTTACCTAACCTTATTATAACAAGAACAATTTATTTTAGCTTAACCCAACTAAATATATTTTAAATTTGTTTACGATAATTTAATACTAAACAAACATAGTGAAATATATTTTTTTCGTTAGGTTCAGAATGATTTTGGCGAAATTATTGCATACACAAATTTTCACTTGTCCTATATGGCAAGATGAGCGTTGCTGTTTAAGCCAAGATCGCAAGTTCTGCCTATTCGGCACGACATATATATATATATATATATATATATATATATATATATATATATATATATATATATATATATATATATATATATATATATATATATATATATATATATATATATATATATATATATATATATATGTCGTGCCGAATATGTAAAACTGGTCAATTAGCAAGAACTCATTTAAAATTAAGTCCTTTCTAAAAATTTCTCTTATACGTTTAAAGATATATTTTTTTTCACTAATGTTAATGTAAAAGTTTTTAATTTTGCACCAAAAGAATCTTAGAAAACTTACGTAACCTTATTATAACAAGAGCAATTTATTTTAGCCTAACACAACTAAATATATTTTAGATTTGTTTACAATAATTTAATACTAAACAAACCCAGTGAAATATATTTTTTTTCGTTAGGCTCAGAATGATTTTGGCGAAATTATTGCATACACAAATTTTCACTTGTCCTATATGGCAAGATGAGCGTTGCTATTTAAGCCAAGATCGCAAGTTCTGCCTCATCGACACCATGCCTAACCCTTCTAGGGTAGGGTAGGTGCCTGAGCCCGAGCCTTTAGCTCATAAGACTGTCATTCTCATTAGCCCCCTTGGGGCGGGGATGGCAGACCAGAGAGGCCTAGCTTGTGGCTAGGCCTGGGGACAGTTGGTCCCAAAGATGAGGAGGTACTTGTACCTCCTCCCATGGGAGACTTAGGTCTCAGACACTCTTAAAGAGGGAGCCAAGGCCGGGCCACCACTTGGAAAAGGCCCGGGCCGGGAGAATACCGGCTAATCTTTAATAATAAAGTTCTGCCTATTCGGCACGATATATATATACATATATATATATATATATATATATATATATATATATATATATATATATATATATATATATATATAAATATATATATATATATATATATATATATATATATATATATATATATATATATATATATATATATATATATATATATATATATATATATATATATGTATAATCTGCTTTGCAAGGGTCAGTAGTCAAAGAGCGAGTACTGCTTCTCTCTAGTTATATTTCTCTTCTTTTGCTCCTATTTTTCGCTCTCTTCCTCATGTTCCCACTTCTTTTACTCTCCACCTTTCCACTACATCAGAGTAGCGTATAAATCCGTGTAAGACAGAACCAATAACTTCTTACGTATAAGGAGCTGGAGGCTGGCCAGCGCTTGTGCTGCCTCCCTCGGAAAAAGATATATTTCTAGAGTAATGAACATATATGAACATAACTACCCACAGGAAGTGAAGTTCACCTCTGTACTCGCCAATTTTGCGGTTGCAAGGGTCGAGTCTTAGCTCCTCTGGGATTACGAGGGAGTATACGAAATGCGAAATAAGCAAAATGAGAGACAGAGAATGGAACAGATCAAAATATAACATACTGGAGGAATAACGAGAAGTGGCAACATAATGTAGATGGGAGAAACAGGTTTAAAAGTAGAGAACTTGATGTAAATCTGAAAGATAATAAAGGTCAGAGACGGGTTTATAAGTGGGAGAACTAGACGTAAGACTGAAAGACAACAGAGACTAGAGACAGGGTTATAAGAGGAGAACTTGACCTAAGAAAAAAGAAGAACAGAAGGAGAGAGAGAGGAGAAAGAGAACAAGGATTATAATTATCCAGGAAGGAGACTGAGGCTTGTGTAATAGACACCCTTAAGACCTTAAATAACCCCCCGTCCTTCTCTTCCCAAACTCATTTAACCAGGGAAAGGAAAACATTTCATAATCCTGGGATCTCTAGCATTTTTCTCCTCCTGACGATTTTATTACACGAAGATCCACTTATAAAACATCTGTCTAATTTGCGGCTTTTTTTTTTGGTAGAAAGGAAAAAAGTGCACAAACATAGCGACTTTATTAAATATACTTACCTCGTAACAATAGACAATAGCAAACATACCTCTTAACAACATACAAATAAAAACATAGTAACGTCAGTAAGCAAACTTACCTGGTAACAATAGACAAACACAAACATAGCCACGTTAGTAAACAAACTTGCCTCTTAACAATAGACAGACACGAACTTACCTCTTAACAAAAGACAAATACAAACATAACCACATCAGTAAACAAACTTGCCTCTTAACAATAGACAGATACGAACTTACCTCTTAACAATAGACAAATACAAACATAACCACATCAGTAAACAAACTTGCCTCTTAACAATAGACAGATACGAACTTACCTCTTAACAATAGACAAATACAAACATAACCACATCAGTAAACAAACTTGCCTCTTAACAATAGACAGATACGAACTTACCTCTTAACAATAGACAGACACGAACTTACCCCTTAACAATAGGCAGACACGAACTTACCTCTGAACAATAGACAGACACGAACTTACCTCTTAACAATAGACAAATACAAACATAGCCACATTAGTAAACAAACTTGCCTCTTATCAATAGACAGATACGAACTTACCTCTTAACAATAGACAAACACAAACATAGCCACGTTAGTAAACAAACTTGCCTCTTAACAATAGATAGACACGAACTTACCTCTTAACAATAGACAAATACAAACATAGCCACGCCAGTAAACAAATTTACCTGGTAACAACAGACAAACGCAAAAACATAGCCACGTCAGAAAAAAAAAAACTTGCCTCTTAACAATAGATAAACACAGACATTGCCACGAGGATACACACACACTTAACTGGATTAAATTTTAAACATCATGAAAATAAAATTCCCTTTGAAATTACATTAATTAGCTTAATCATTTGATAAATCTAATAACCTAACATTTGCCTCGGCTCATTACACTAATTTCGGAGAGTGTTCACAGTTTTGTTTGAATTCGTGTTTATTTTGCCTCATTAGCTCGTGTTCCCTCCTGTGAGATGAAGGACGGAAGCCATTAACTATCAGCAGACTTCTCGCTGACAGTCAATATTGCTCAATAAACAGAGACTGTCAGACTGTATGCGTATGTGTGTGTGTGTGTGTGTGTGCGTGTGTGTGTGTGTGTGTGTGTGTGTGTGTGTGTGTGTGTGTGTGTGTGTGTGTGTGTGTGTGTGTGTGTGTGTGTGTGTGTGTGTACTCACCTATTTGTGGTTGCAGGGGTCGAGTCATAGCTCCTGGCCCCGCCTCTTCGCTGATTGCTACTAGGTCATCTCTCTCCCTGTCCCATGAGCTTTATCATACCTCGCCTTAAAACTATGTATGGTTTCCGCCTCCACTACGCCACTTTCTAGGCTATTCCACGGCCTGACTACTCTATGACTGAAGAAATACTTCCTAACATCCCTTTGATTCA
>NC_091354.1:443812-458812 GCF_038502225.1 Cherax quadricarinatus
TATATATATATATATATATATATATATATATATATATGTATATATATATATATGCATTATAGGAATATGTATTAAGAGCTTGTAAATGAAGTTAACATGAAGAGAGTAAAAGTGAAGATTTTTTTCACAACCTTCCTCTTCTCACACTGAAGAAGGTCTCAATCCGAAACCGAGATCACTGGTACTCGACATCTTCCTCGGTATCTCTGTGTGCTTCGTCTGTGTAGCTACAAGATAAGGTTTTATGGATTTCGGCGAATCGAGCCTCTTCCGCCCTCTGTGTTGCATGTCCCTCACGGGTTTAGCGCGTCAAGAATTACAATAGAATGCAGGATGCAAGACTGTTTGTGCTAATATATTGAAGAAGTGTGAAAATTGTGAAAGAAGCTTCATGTTTTCTTTATGTTTGGAGATGTTTGTGTTTGTGTGTGTGTGTGTGTGTGTGTGTGTGTGTGTGTGTGTGTGTGTGTGTGTGTGTGTGTGTGTGTGTGTGTGTGTGTGTGTGTGTGTGTGTATGTGTGTGTGTGTGTGTGTGTGTGTGTGTGTGTGTGTGTGTGATGTGTGTGTGTGTGTGTGTGTGTGTGTGTGTGTGTGTGTGTGTGTGTGTGTGTGTGTGTGTGTGTGTGTGTGTGTGTGTGTGTGTTGTGTGTGTGTGTGTGTGTGTGTGTGTGTGAGTGTGTGTGTGTGTGTGTGTGTGTGTGTGATGTGTGTGTGTGTGTGTGTGTGTGTGTGTGTGTATGTGTGTGTGTGTGTGTGTGTGTGTGTGTGTGTATGTGTGTGAGAGAGAGAGAGAGAGAGAGAGAGAGAGAGAGAGAGAGAGAGAGAGAGAGAGAGAGAGAACCATTGTAGTGTCAGCGGTGTCAGCGCTATTGAACGTACAATAGATATCGAGCCATCAAACAGCTGGCGTCAGCGAAACACCAGCTGCCTGGACCTGCTGAATTAAGACGCTCAGAGGAACTCCCTGTTGAAGATGACAGGAACATCCTTCTTAAGATGGCAGGAGTATCTTTTTTAAGATGCTATAATTCACAGATGCGAAGATAAGAAGAGGCTGGCCTCTAAGACAAATTTTGACCTCCTCAGATCATTGAATCTACTTTTCTCTTGTACACCTTCAGCAAAGAATACTTTAACAACTAATATAGAAATTAGAGCAAACTTTAAATTTGTATACACACTGAGAAACCTAAACTCGTTATATATACACTGACAGATATGGAATCGAGTTGTATATATACTGACAGATATTGAATCTCGTTTTATATACACTGACAGATATGGAATCTAGTTGTATATATACTGACAGATATTGAATCTCTTTGTATATACACTGATAGATATGGAATCTTGTTATATTATATATAACAAGATTCCATATCTATCAGATTATATATTATATTCTGACAGATATAGAATCTCGTTGTATATACAATGAGAGATACACATACACGGAGATATACACCTCTCAGTGTATCTGTACAGTGAGACATACATCTCATGTATAATTGATTTTAAAATATATTCGATTTTGTGAATGAATTTGAGTATAGAAGGGGAGAATGGAGTGGATAAATATAAGAATAAACTAATAATTGGTGTAAAAACATTTATTTATTCATGTTTCTATGTTTGTTGCCTCTCAACAAATCTGGAAATGGTTACGAGTAAAGATAAATATAATTAAAACGAATCGTAATAGAGAGCAGGAATGGAGAAAACGGATGAGAAACAAGAGGAAGACAGGGAAAAAAACGAATGGGGAATAGCATAATAGGGGAGGATGTATAAGAAACAGAAGGTGAATGACTTACAAACGCATCACGCTTTACCAGATTCTGCAGAAGAAAGGAGCAAACCGATGGTAGAATAACCAGTGAAATGAGCTAAAGAGGAGACGTAAGGGAGAATGCACGAGGGATCAAAGAGATTAAACAATTAAAGGGAAGAGCAGAGAAGCAGTGATACAAGGGAGAAAAGGGAACGTGGAAAATGATAATAGTAAAATAGAAGGCTAGAGGGACCTGATTGATGCCATCCAGACTCTGATGGATGGTCGCCTGGACGCCTGTGAGGGCTTACTGAGGCGTGAGTGATGGCGGTGGGATGAGGTTGAGTTATTACACGGAGATAGATGATACCATGCTAGCTAGAGTGATTGCACTCAGAAGTGAGGCAGGAGAGAGAGAAAAACTGAGAGGGATGACCGGATTTCATAATTTCAGGGGAACTGCAAGAATGCTTTTGACACAGTACCTCCCTCCAGGAGGATCGCATCAAAGCTGCACGAGCAGGTATGAATAACAGGGAAGGTATTACAGTATATCAAAGTATGTTTAATATGAAATAAACCAGAGTCACACTAGAAGCAGGAAGTTAAACTTGACTGATCATTGGTTTTAAAGTTTGTCAGCTACACGAGAGGCATTAAAGCTTCATGTCACCTGCTATGGTAAACCAGCCTGATGGTACTGTAATAAAGAGATGTATTAGAATTAATACCTGGGCTTCTACCTAACAAACTGGAAACCTCATCGTCAGTTATAATTGTTCTTGACTCCCTTTCCTCATTCGCTCTCTTCATTACCTAGTCTCATTAGCAATCCTTATTAGCTATAATCGCTACACTAGCTTAATTACGCTATCTTCATTACCCTATCCTCATTACACATTGATTATTACACTATCCTCATTACGCTATCTTTATTACACTATCCTCATTATACTATCCTCATTACACTATCCTCATTACTCTATCTTCATTACACTATCCTCATTATGCTATCCTCATTATACTATCCTCATTATACTATCCTCATTATACTATCCTCATTATACTATCCTCATTACACTATCCTCATTACGCTATCTTCATTACACTATCCTCATTATATTATCCTCATTATACTACCTTCATTACACTCTCCTCATTACGCTATCTACATTACACTATCCTCATTATACTATCATTACACTATCCTCATTATACTATCCTCATTATACTATCATTACACTATCCTCATTATACTATCATTACACTATCCTCATTATACTATCCTCATTATACTATCATTACACTATCCTCATTATACTATCCTCATTATACTATCATTACACTATCCTCATTATACTATCATTACACTATCCTCATTATACTATCCTCATTATACTATCATTACACTATTCTCATTATACTATCATTACACTATCCTCATTATACTATCCTCATTATACTATCATTACACTATCCTCATTATACTATCCTCATTATACTATCATTACACTATCCTCATTATACTATCCTCATTATACTATCATTACACTATCCTCATTACGCTATCTTCATTACACTATCCTCATTATAATATTCTCATTATACTATCCTCATTACACTATCCTCATTATATTATCCTCATTATACTATCCTCATTATACTATCCTCATTATACTATCCTCATTATACTATCCTCATTGTACTATTCTCATTATACTATCCTCATTACACTATCCTCATTACGCTATCTTCATTACACTATCCTCATTATACTATCCTCATGATACTATCCTCATAAAACTATCCTCATTACGCTATCTTCATTACACTATCCTCATTATACTATCCTCATTATACTATCCTCATTATACTATCCTCATTATACTATCCTCATTATACTATCCTCATTATACTATCCTCATTACACTATCCTCATTACGCTATCTTCATTACACTATCCTCATTACGCTATCTTCATTACACTATCCTCATTATACTATCCTCATTATACTATCCTCATTACACTATCGTCATTACGCTATTTTCATTACACTATCCTCATTATATTATCCTCATTATACTATCCTCATTATACTATTCTCATTATACTATCCTCATTATACTATCCTCATTATACTATCCTCAATATACTATCCTCATTATGCTATCCTCATTATACTATCCTCATTACACTGTCCTCATTACACTGCCCTCATTATACTATCTTCACACTATCATCATCAACTATCCGTACATGCAGCTTCATTATTTATTGAAAGCGTAATAAAAATTCTGGTATTATACAAGAGGTCATTTACCTTCAATTAATTTTCGTAATTTTCATGAAAATTCATAAAAATATTAAATTTTATTGGCTTTTATTGTAAAGTCCGATTTTTTTTTCAAAATATTTTTTTTTTCTCTCAGAAATCCAGGATGGACAAATAAATTATATATATATATATATATATATATATATATATATATATATATATATATATATATATATATATATATATATATATATATATATACATATATATATATATATATATATATATATATATATATATATATATTTATATATATATATATATATATATATATATATATATATATATATATATATATATATATATATAAATATTTTTAATCTCATTTACTATGTAAATGAGTAAGTGAAACGTGGCTGACGAAGCCCGTAGAGTTTCTCTGGGTCTTACGGTCAATATATGTGCACCGGTATATCAGGGATGATGTATTTCGCTTGGGCACTTGTAAGGTGAAATTAATTTTTTTGTTTTGGGAATCTGAGTATGATATATATCTAGAATTTAACTGGCTGATGTGGATCGTTAGGTTTGATCAATGGCGTTCACGATCGTGTAGAGAGATGGTTTGTGTGGAAAGGAATATACACCTCATTTCTACACACACACACACACACACACACACACACACACACACACACACACACACACACACACACACACACACACACACACACACACACACACACACACACACACAGGGAGAGAGTTATGACTTGCTTAAAAATCTACGTAGGTCATCACTCTCTCCTATTCTAACCTTCTTCCTGCGACTTCAACATTTCTTTCCCAAGTAGATCCCATGATCGGTGGTTTTACAACATTTCACAATATACATAAAAGCTCAAAGATCTCTCTGCTCTGCAGATTGGAGGAGTTTTTCATTACAGTTCATCTGTTTTTTTTTATTGTCGCCATTTGGCTGCAAAAAAAAAAAAATGGAGCCTCACATTTAGTTGCTTTTAATAACACTGAAAAACTCAGCCATAAATGTCGTTCGTTTATTTCCATGTAAAGTGGTAGATGCGTATGGGTCATTGAGCTCAACGAATATTGGAGGTTCGATCCTCCGTCCCCTAAACTGTTCTGACCCTGATGTAGAGTGGCCATATAGACAGTTGTTGGTATAGTCGCATACAAAGAAGCAGAATAAGCTTTGATTAAGACTACATTTCGCCCACAGATGAGCTTTACCATGCTTTATAAAGCTCTATATAGAGTGAAAGGTGTTACGAATTCAAGCTGATTCCATATAATGTATCTTTACATAATTTTTTTTTAGATAATTTATTTACTAATGAGGTAATAAATACAATTATAACACTAATAATTTTCTCTTATTACACTAATTATCGAGAAAATATCAAAATTTGGGTTCTTTCGGAATCATCACTTAAATAACTGAATAACTTCCCATGGATGAAATCTTGAGGATATACGATACACGAAAGTTGAGTTGCCGAAAAACTTCGTGAAGGTCTTCAGATTTCGTGCTTTTACGAAGGATTTTTTCACTCATTCTTCCCACGAACTGTCGACAGTTTTGCAGAAACAGCGTAGACTAGTAGCGAGGCTCTTATCGTGACGATGCTTCTCTATCTCTCTTTTTCTCTCTGTGTGTTGAGAGCTTCGTAATCAAGCTCTGCACACGAGCGAAGAATTAAATCTTGCCCTGTGTTTCTTCTCCAGACGCTGTTTCACCCTTCTCTCCCTGGCACACGCACTGTTTCTCTCGTGTTGAGTGTTGCTCTCTGCTACTCTCTTCCTCATTCCTCACCTCTTCATAACTTGCACATTTCCCTTGGGAAATTTATCTGAAATGCAGCAGTTGTCTTCCTCTTTGCTGCCACTTCCTGCTGGAATTTGCTAGGAGGATCATCGTGTTCTCCCAGCTAGCTACGTGGTAGTAGATGCATGCTGGTGCTGTTTCTAGCTACCTAGATGATGCTAGATGCATTTCCTTCGTGTTTTGACTCGTTAGATGGTACTATATTCATAATTTAATTGTTCTGGTTAGCTAGATGATACTAGATGCATTCTAGAAACATCCAAGCTAGTTCCATGCTCCTAGACGCTTTCTTCCTGACTGAGTATATAGAACACCATTCATCCTCTAGCTGTCCCAACTAGCTAAAAGGTACTAGATGGATTCTGTGGCTATTCCAACCAGGAGCTGTCAGAGACACTATGCTAGTCCACTAAAATGACTTAACCAATTAACCGAATAAAGGATTTTTTTTTGCAACAACAGACCCACCAAATAATAGAAGCAACACACACAATTGATATTAGAATTCAGGGCACACAGTTCACAAAGAGATTAAAAGTTAAACTTTTACGACATAAATCGTTGCTTTTATTGCAAAAACAATTTAAGTGTAAAGAACCTTTATAAAACAACGTTTCACCCACATTGAAACTACCTGTGTGTGAAACCACTTGCCGGTTTACCACTCTAAGTAAACCGCAGTTAATGGCAGTCTAAACGGAAGAGATGCAAGAACCCAAGTCATAAGTGTACTCAAAGAAACAGTCCTTGACAGGAGCATAAGTCTTAAATACAGTCACAGAAACGGCCCTTGACACAGTCGTTGCTGCAGGAGCGTAAGTCTTAAATACAGTCACAGAAACGGCCCTTGACACAGTCGTTGCTGCAGGAGCGTAAGTCTTAAATACAGTCACAGAAGCGGCCCTTGACACAGTCGTTGCTGCAGGAGCATAAGTCTTAAATACAGTCACAGAAACGGCCCTTGACACAGTTGTTGTGAGCTGTTTACAATATTTGCTACAAGCTTTGACGATCGTAAAGTTTAAGTCGTCGTAGTTTAGCTGGAACAGTTGACAACTAACTCAAAATAAGGTCACAATACCGTGACTGGAATAATTGGCAACTAATCCGCAGTTAGGTGGTTGGAACAATATACAACTTACCTACTACACAGTGGCTGGAACAATTCACAACTTATAACACCGTGACTGGAACAATTTGCATCTTACTCATAACATTGTGACTGAAACAATTAACAACTAAACCACAAACTGGACCTTAAATAGAACTACGTTTCTCTCCTTCCTGAACCATTATCATTGTCTTCCGATAAACCTGTGGAACACTATCTTCTGTGGAACACTATTTTCTGTGGAACACTATTTTTTGTGGAACACTATTTTCTGTGGAACACTATTTTCTGTAGAACACTATTTTCTGTGGAACACTATTTTCTGTGGAACACTATTTTCTGTGGAACACTATTTTCTGTGAAACACTATTTTTTGTGGAACACTGTTGACTTGACATTAACTCATCTCTTTCCTGACTTTGCTCTCCTTAACCTAACTTACTGATATACCCACTTTTCTTACTTCTTTCTTGATAATGGTCTAAGATGGAACAAAATATTAATACTACTAAACTTATTACATTTAGATGCTATAGTGTGACTTCCAAACTATTGTTTGGCGACCATGAAATTGACTCATGTGAGGGCGTGCAACAGGGACCCCCTCTCGCTCCCTTTCTATTCTGTTTGGTCATCAAGGAAGTCACAATATCTGGTTCCTGGATGATGGTACACTAGCTGGCACAACAGAATCTCTCCTAGATGACATCAGTAAAATTAAAGACATGGGAGAAAGCCTGGGCCTTTCTTTAAACCCCACCAAATGTGAAATAGTTTCTACCAATCAACAGATGATCCAGAATATTAGTGCCGTTTTACCAGGAGCACGAGCCATTGATCCAGCCAATAGCACTCTCCTCGGTGCTCCTCTTGGGTCCAATGCCATCGATCCGATCCTAGAAATTCGGACGATGGAAAGCAGGATGAAAGACATTGACACACACGATGCCTTCTGCCTACTCACCAGGTGCCTGTCAATCACAAAACTTACCTACTTTCTGAGATGCTCCCCAGCTTTCAGCAGTCCAAAACTCAAGGAATATGACTCTCCTAAAGACCATGCTAAAGAGTGTACTGAATCTTTCCCTTGAAGATGGACAGTGGTTGCAAGCCTCACTTCCGGTCAGGCTTGGGGGGCTAGGAGTACGCAGATCCTCCCAGATTGCTCTGCCAGCTTTCCTATCCTCTTCCATAGCATCAAACGAGTTGATAAGACAAATTCTTCCTGATAACCTCAGTGACTCAGCAGGAATACAGGACCCTAGCTACACCAGGGCAATCACTGAATGGAAGACTCTTGCTGCTCCAGCACCAAACCCTAGTGCAGCACTGGCTCACAAACGTCAAGCTGGGATGGCCCAATCGCTGAAAAGGTGCTTGCCAACATACTCAGGGCTGCAACATCAGATAGGGAGACTGTCCGTCTCCAGGCTGTGAGCGCACATAACTCAGGGGACTTCCTCCAAACAATTCCCATATCGGGATGAGGGTCCCCATTCCAGCTATAGAGGTGGTACCTCCCTATATTATTAAATATATGAATATATATATATATATATATATATATATATATATATATATATATATATATATATATATATATATATATATATATATATATATATATATATATATATTATATATATATATTTATATATATATATATATATATATATATATATATATATATATATATATATATATATATAAATATATATATATATATATTTATATATATATATATTATATATAATATATATATATATATATATATATATATATATATATATATATATATATATATATATATATATATATATTATATATTATATATATATATACATATATATATATATATATATATATATATATATATATATATATATATATATATATATATATACATATACATGTATATATATAAAATATAGGAAGGTACCACCTCTAGAACTGTTATAGGGACCCTCATCCTCAGAGTAAAGGGTAAACTTGCTTCAGAGAAAACTCAAGGTTCTCCCTGAAGCTGTTGAATTTTCTCCTACCACCCTCTATATTTTATACATATTTTATTTAAAGACAAACTACATTGACAAAACATTCACAAAAATACAATGGAAAGTAAAACAACATAGGTAACTCAGAGCTACATCTCGAATACTTCGTCCAGCTCCCCGGCAGTGGGCCGCGTGCCCAGAATGCTGCAGGCATTTCCTCTCTTGATCGCAACACTGAGTCTCTGAAAGAGGAAGCTGGTCGCCTTGTGGTCCTTCGTTTCTATGATGAGGTTTTCACCCAGCTCTATTAGGAACTTTAGAGCACACTTGCCCCATGCTCCAAGGGTCTCCGACCCTATTGGGATGAAGTTATAGCAAGGGGGAAGGTCTTCATATTTGCGGATCTTCTGGGTCTCCCTGTGGCTGGCAGCTCCACCCCCTTCCACTACGGAGTATGGCAAGTAGGTGTCTGCCAATGTGACAGCACATGTGTAGTCCCAGGCAATCTGCTTTCCATCCTTCCAAGGTAGCATAGTGGCTCCATCAGGACGCTTTTGACTTCCGTCAGACCTCTGCACTTGGGGTTCCCGTTGAGCTGGGCAACGGGCTGTGGCGAGGCTTCTCTTTATGATGTCATTGACCTCCTCATGCCTGGCATACTTCCCTTCTGCTGTGTGACACACGAGACCATGAAGTCCGAATTGATCAGCTGTCTCTCTGCCGCAAATACACCTATGTTCGGTGAGGATGGGGGCGTCTAGGCGAAGAGCAACACCAATCCGAATGGCCTGTGGGTCTAGTCGAGTGCCAAAGGAGGAATTGGGAACAGCTAACAGGAAATCTCCTGAGTGTGGTGCCTTCACTGAAAGGAGACGAGCTTTGTCCTTTCCTGAGGCGTTGGAGAGCATTGTGTTGGCGATTTTTTCCATGATAGGTTTGTCCCAGTTGGACTGTTTGTGTTCTTTAGGAGGAGCTAGTCTACTGGAGGAATCTGTGAGGGTGTCCCACCGAATCGCTGCTTCAGTAAACCTGGGGTCTTGAGCTCCTACCACGTCTCTCAAGCGTTCGGGAACAATCTTCTTGACTAATGCACTGGAAGCCAAACACGAAGACAGAAAAGCAGGTAAAGCAACATGCGTTGCTTTGCACACCCCTATACCTCCCAGTCGCACTGGGAGGGTTGTCTGATCCCATTGCTGATCCTCTAGTGACAAGTTCAGTGCTTTCTTAAGGGTTGACCTCAGGTGTGCATCATATTCGTCGAGTGTTGGGTTGTCAAAAGAGGGTGCACACCTCAGGAAGTGAGTGAGTCTTGGAATAGTAAGACACCTTGTGAGGAGATACAGAGCATCATGGGCATCAAGATTGCTTATTCTCTCCTCCATTCTCATCAGATCATTCAATTATATATATATATATATATATATATATATATATATATATATATATATATATATATATATATATATATATATATATATATATATATATATATACCTCTGGGAAGCAATGCCATTGACACAATTCTCAGGAAGAAATTGGAAGAGTTAAGGAGAATGGAACAACGAATAGGCAATCTGGACACCCACGATGCCTTGTACCTTCTCACAAAGTGCTTGAGTCTGCCCAGGTTGACATATTTCCTAAGATGTGCACCTTCATATGATAACCCTATACTGCACGAATATGACAGTATTCTGAGGCAGATTTTTACGAAAGTACTTAACCTAACTCTAGAAGACGGGCAGTGGAACCAAGCTACACTTCCAGTCAGACTAGGAGGCATTGGTGTCCGCAAGTCATCAAAGATTGCGTTACCTGCTTTTCTGTCCTCGTGTATTGCATCCAGAGAGCTTGTAGCAGCGATTTTCCCTGAACATCTTAGGGACAAGATTGGAGCCCAGGACCAAAAATTCATTGACGGAGCAATGATCTGGGATAATCTAACGGGCTCAGAAACCAGACCTGCTCCCCCCAACAACTACAAACAATCGCACTGGGATGGTCCAATAGTGGAAAATATAGCCTCAACGATGCTTCAGAGTGTGTCAGGGAAGGATAGAGCCCGCCTGCTGGCAGTGAGAGCCCCTCATGCTGGGGACTTTCTGTTGGCTGTTCCCAACTCCAGCCTTGGCACACGCCTCGACCCACAGACCATCCGCATCGGTGTTGCCCTTCGACTTGCCGCCCCTATTCTCGCCGAACACAGGTGTATTTGTGGCAGTGAAGCAGCAGACCGATTCGGGTACCATGGTCTTGTGTGCCGTAAATCCGAGGGAAAGATTGCAAGACATGAGGAGGTTAATAACATTATCAAGAGGAGCCTCACAACAGCTGGATGCCCAGCAGTAAGGGAGCCACCCCAACTATGCAGATCTGATGGCAGCCAGAAGCGTCCAGATGGTATCACCCTTCAAGCCTGGACAGATGGGAAGCAGGTGGTGTGGGACTATACATGTGCATCTACCTTGGCTGATACCTATCTCCAATATGTTTGTTCCCATAGGCTCAGAGACCCTTGGCTCATGGGGAAAGAGTGCATCTAATTTCCTTAAGGAGCTGGGAAAAAGACTCATCAGGGTAACTAGGGATCCCAGGGCAGCTAGTTTTCTGTTCCAGCGGCTCAGCGCGGCTGTTCAAAGGGGTAATGCATGCTGCATTTTGGGCACACGCCCCAGCTCTGAGAAGCTGGATGAGATTTTCGCCTTATAATCGGTGATACACACGTAACAACATGTATATATATATATATATATATATATATATATATATATATATATATATATATATATATATATATATATATATATATATATATATATATATGTGCCACCTTTATATCAACAATGTATCTTTTAAATCTTCTGTGCCATATTATGTAATAAAATATTCCTATTGGTAAAAAAAAAATAGTTTAAAAGATGGGGTGGTAGGGGAAGTGGAATATTCAAATGGCTTCAGGAAGAAATCCAAATATTCTTCCTTGAAGCCTTTTTATCCACTTCTCCGAGGCTATGGGTCCCACAATTTACACCAGAGGTGGACCCCATCTTATATATATATATATATATATATATATATATATATATATATATATATATATATATATATATATATATATATATATATATATATATATATATATATACATATATATATATATACATGTACATATATATATATATATATATATATATATATATACTTGTAAATATATATATATATAGATGTAGATATATATATATATATATATATATATATAGATATCTATATATATATATATATATATATATATTTATATATGTCGTGCCGAATATGTAAAACTGGTCAATTAGCAAGAACTCATTTAAAATTAAGTCCTTTCTAAAATTTTCTCTTATACGTTTAAAGATATATTTTTTTTCATTAATGTTAATATAAATTTTTTTAATTTTGCACCAAAAGAATCTTAGAAAACTTACCTAACCTTATTATAATAAGAGCAATTTATTTTAGCCTAACCCAACTAAATATATTTTAGATTTGTTTACAGTAATTTAATACTAAGCAAACACAGTGAGATATATTTTTTTCGTTAGGTTCAGAATGATTTTGGTGAAATTATTGCATACACAAATTTTCACTTGTCCTATTTGGCAAGATGAACGTTGCTACTTTATCCAAGATCGCAAATTCTGCGATATATATATATATATATATATATATATATATATATATATATATATATATATATATATATATATATATATAAGCTGGGATGGCCCGATCGCTGAAAAGGTGCTTGCCAACATGCTCAGGGCTGTAACATCAAATAGGGAGACTGCCCGTCTCCAGGCTGTGAGCGCACCTCACTCCGGGGACTTCCTCCAAACCGTTCCCATGTCGGCAATGGGAACGCGACTCGACCCTAAGACCCTCCGTATTGCAGTGGCTCTGTGCCTTGCTGCCCCAATTCACACAGAATATATGTGTATATGCTGAGAAGTGCAAGCAGACCAATACGGTCTACATGGTCTTAACTGTTCTAAAACCAAGGGCTGGCATGCAAGACACAATGAGGTCAACGACATCATTAAGAGAATCCTTGCTACAGCTGGAATCCCAGCCGAGAGGGAGCCCCGATTACTAGCAGCCAACAATACCCACAACCCAGCAAACCGCCCCGACGGGATCACCGTCTATCCTTGGAAGAATGGCAAGCTCTTAGCATGGGACTAAACCTGTGTGTCCACACAGGCTAACACCTACATCCATCACAGAGTCGGGCAACAGGGAGGAGCTGCTGACTACAGGGAAGAGTACAAGATCAGCAAGTACAGGGACATAAGCCAGCAGTATCAATTTGTCCCAGTGGGATCAGAGACCTTGGGATCATGGGGAAAAAATGCCACACGTTTCCTTAAAGAATTGGGTTCCAGATTCATCGACACCACCAGGGACCCAAGGGCAGCCACTTTCATGTTCCAGCGCCTCAGTGTGGCCATCCAGAGGGCAAATGCTTGCTGCATACTTGGCTCGCGTCCGGCTTTGGAGGAGCTGGAGGAAATTCATGATCTTTAATACATTGTACCATTGTATTAATGTTTGTGTTTTTCTGCAAATGTATTCTGTTTATTAATAAATGTTCACATAGAATATCAAATATAGGGGGTGGTAGGAGAAGAAAATATTCAAACAGCTCCGGGGAGAACCTTGAGTTTTCCCTGAGGCACGTTTGTTGTCTTCTCTGAGGATGAGGGTCCCCATTCCAGCTATATAGAGGTGGTACCTTTGATTAAGTATATATATATATATATATATATATATATATATATATATATATATATATATATATATATATTATATATATATATATGTCGTGCCGAATATGTAAAACTGGTCAATTAGCAAGAACTCATTTAAAATTAAGTCCTTTCTAAAATTTTCTCTTATACGTTTAAAGATATATTTTTTTCATTAATGTTAATGTAAAAATTTTTAATTTTACACCAAAAGAATCTTAGAAAACTTACCTAACCTTATTATAACAAGAACAATTTATTTTAGCCTAACCCAACTAAATATATTTTAGATTTGTTTACAGTAATTTAATACCAAACAAACACAGTGAAATATATTTTTTTCGTTAGGTTCAGAATGATTTTGGCGAAATTATTGCATACACAAATTTTCACTTGTCCTATATGGCAAGATGAGCGTTGCTATTTAAGCCAAGATCGCAAGTTCTGCCTATTCGGCGAGACATATATATATATATAGATATATATATATATATATATATATATATATATATATATATATATATATATATATATATATATATATATATATATATATATATATATATATATATATATATATATATATGCAAAACAACCACTCTGAAAGAATAGAGAAATTCCAAGCGCTTTCGTGACTACTCACATTATCAAGGAACTATGAAAGTAAAGCATCCAAGGAAGCTATATAAGGGATCTGGCCAGCACCTCACTATCAGATCCCACAACGGTTAAACACCTGACGCGCGCCGACCCAACTTGGATAGGTCCTTGGCACAACTCACCCCACAAACTATTCTACCCAAGAAAATTTAAAAATTATTTGTCCAGTGTATTATTAAATTCTTCCCAAATTCAGTTAATTATAAATGGTTTATATAAATTAGATCCATTTATAATTAACAGAATTTGGGAAAAATTTAATAATACACTGGACAAATAATTTTTAAATTTTCTTGGGTAGAATAGTTTGTGGGGTGAGTTGTGCCAAGGACCTATCCAAGTTGGGTCGGCGCGCGTCAGGTGTTTAACCGTTGTGGGATCTGATAGTGAGGTGCTGGCCAGATCCCTTATATAGCTTCCTTGGATGCTTTACTTTCATAGTTCCTTGATAATGTGAGTAGTCACGAAAGCGCTTGGAATTTCTCTATTCTTTCAGAGTGGTTGTTTTGCATATTCTGAAATCACCTGTTTACTGTGATCTTATTGCATATATATACATAT
>NC_091354.1:463812-476312 GCF_038502225.1 Cherax quadricarinatus
AACGAATCAGTAAAGCAACATAATGAATCAGTAAAGCAACATAACGAATCAGTAAAGCAACATAACGAATCAGTAAAGCAACATAATGAATCAGTAAAGCAACATAACGAATCAGTAAAGCAACATAATGAATCAGTAAAGCAACATAACGAATCAGTAAAGCAACATAACGAATCAGTAAAGCAACATAATGAATCAGTAAAGCAACATAACGAATCAGTAAAGCAACATAATGAATCAGTAAAGCAACATAACGAATCAGTAAAGCAACATAATGAATCAGTAAAGCAACATAACGAATCAAGAAACGTAACAGGATAACTGGTGCAAGATTCTGATGATTGTGAATTGCAGGCAATTTATATGATAAGTGGAGGTAGCTGTGAGACAAAGTGAACCAGGAACCATCCTCAGATATGTTAAACAGAATTTATATATAGCCAGAGACGATTATATATATATATATATATATATATATATATATATATATATATATATATATATATATATATATATATATATATATATATATATATATATATATATATGTGTGTGTGTGTACACAAATGAAGAAATTACCCTTGGTCATACGCCCGCCATACGCATTTTTATTTATTAAGACTGTGAATGATCCCTACAAGTAAGGACCATCAGTTTGTGAGTAATTAAACTTAAGGTAATAAAACAGACTGATAAAAAAACGAGTTTAATAATCCTCACATGATAATAATTCCCCACATCCGTTCATTATGAGACCCGACCGGTCGGTCGGAACTGAACTAGGACGCAAGTCGGGGAGAATCTGAATATAGCTCACTAGAGACCCCATGCATCTATAAGTATTTTATATCTAACATCTTTGGTTCAATAATGATCTTACTGGGAAAATAATTTTCGAGTATTTATATCGGAATAAGTCTGGTAAAATATCGTTTTTTTTGGGCCAGCTTAGCGTTTCCGATATTCCTTAATGGCGCTGAACCCATATCGGGAGTCAATAACGTAATACACGATTTCATATCTTTGACTGACTTCAATTTGTATGTAAAATGCCGCTATCCTGCCAGGTTCATTTACAGGCTAATGGCCGTTATCCTACCTCAGTTTGTTTCAACGCTTAGTTTTATATAAGGTACTCTACCGTCCCTCTGGATGCCACCCATAACAGTCTGCTAACTCCCAGGTACCTACTTATAACTAGGTGAACAGAAGCAGCAGGTGTAATGGAACTGACTATCCATCAATCCCAAAATCCAACTAACGATAACAGTACTAAAAAGATTTAAAGCTGAAAAAAGCCTTTAATTTCTACAACGTTTTGCCCGGGGTAAGCTTCGTTAAATTATAACGTGATGAAAGCTCTACACAGAGCAAAACGTGGTCAGAACGAAAGCTTATTCTGCATTGTCCGAACGTCCCAAATTAACTGGAGAATGGCACCTGGGTCTCTCTGGGTGTCAACCAATGGCTAAGTCACTGACATAAAAGTCCCACGTCTCAACCTATGTGTTGCACAGCAGCATGTCAACAGCATGGCAACAGCAAGACAATAGCATGGCAACAGCATGGCAACAGCATAGCAACAGAATGTCAACAGCAAGACAACAATGTGGCAACAGCAAGACAACAGCATGGCAACAGCAAGACAACAGCATGGCAACAGCAAGACAACAGCATGGCAACAGCAAGACAACAGCATGGCAAGAGCAAGACAACAGCATGGCAACAACAAGACAACAGCATGGCAACAGCAAGACAACAGCATTGCAACAGCAAGACAACAGCATGACAACAGCAAGACAACAGCATGGCAACAGCAAGACAACAGCATGGCAACAGCAAGACAACAGCATGGCAACAGCAAGACAACAGCATGGCAACAACAAGACAACAGCATGGCAACAGCAAGACAACAGCATTGCAACAGCAAGACAACAGCATGACAACAGCAAGACAACAGCATGGCAACAGCAAGACAACAGCATGGCAACAGCAAGACAACAACGTAGCAACAGCAAGATAACAGCATGGCAACAGCAGGATAACAGCAAGACAACAGCATGGCAACAGCAAGACAACAGCATGGCAACAGCAAGACAACAACGTAGCAACAGCAAGACAACAGCATGGCAACAGCAAGACAACAGCATGGCAACAGCAAGACAACAACGTAGCAACAGCAAGACAACAGCATGGCAACAGCAAGACAACAGCATGGCAACAGCAAGACAACAACGTAGCAACAGCAAGACAACAGCATGGCAACAGCAAGACAACAGCATGGCAACAGCAAGACAACAACGTAGCAACAGCAAGACAACAGCATGGCAACAGCAGGATAACAGCAAGACAACAGCATGGCAACAGCTTGGCATAATGCAAACGGTGAGAATTTTTACCGAAGCCCCTCCCTTACACTCTCGAATTAAGATGAGAAGTAAATTTATCTGTCTGCTGTTAGTGGTGTCGTCTCTTATTAGCTGTCGGTTGTAAATGATTTTGTTTCTTATTAGCTGACAGCTGTAAATAATTCTGTCTCTTATTAGCTGACAGCTGTAAATGATTCTGTCTCTTATTAGCTGTCAGCTGTAAATGATTCTGTCTCTTATTAGCTGACAGCTGTAAATGATTCTGTCTCTTATTAGCTGTCAGCTGTAAATGATTCTGTCTCTTATTAGCTGTCAGCTGTAAATGATTCTGTCTCTTATTAGCTGTCAGCTGTAAATGATTCTGTCTCTTATTAGCTGTCAGCTGTAAATGATTTTGTCTGTTATTAGCTGTCAGCTGTAAATGATTCTGTCTCTTATTAGCTGTCAGCTGTAAATGATTTTGTCTGTTATTAGCTGTCAGCTGTAAATGATTCTGTCTCTTATTAGCTGTCAGCTGTAAATGATTCTGTCTCTTATTAGCTGTCAGCTGTAAAAGATTCTGTCTGTTATTAGCTGTCAGCTGTAAATGATTCTGTCTCGTCAATCACATTAGGAAAACTCTAATTACGGCAAAACTCATGCATATTAAAATAGTTAATATACATATTTCGCTTAATTAAATATTAAAGCAATATAATCCTGCAAATATAATCCTACAATTTAATAACATCGACAATGTTAGTAAATTGTAGGATTTTAGATCTCAATAACTTGCTTCTAAAGTAAGGGCAAAGAATATCATATTAATTCTTGGTGAGTTATTTTCAAAGTTTGCGTATTTAACTTTGCTAAGGAATGTGAGATGAAAGTTTTCTGGATATGTGTCATATGTAAGACGACTGTGTGTGTGTGTGTGTGTGTGTGTGTGTGTGTGTGTGTGACATTACATTCATCAAAGCTATCGTCCTTCCCACAACAGTCAAGTTGACCACGACTTTTCCAGAGTACTCGCACGAGTCAGTGTACAAGTCAGTCACCATAACAACCAGTGCCTCTATGACCAAAGGATCGTCAGCAAGTTCACTCACGGTTGTACATAATCTCGTGCCGAGGCTGATGTCAAGTCAGAAAGCTAGAAACCCAGGGACGCGTCTAAACGAACACATCCGTACGTCCAGATGCGACAGCCTTAACATGGTGTGTGTGTAACACCGGAACACCACCAGCTACTTGATGGAATGGAACGACTTCCACTTGGATTAAGGAACCAGGAACCAGTAGGCGAAAGTGCTTAGAAATGGCATAAATCTGTATTACAGTGTTACACTGAGGGAAGACACCTTCATCATCTCTGAAACAGAGGCAGGAATATTTTGCAAAACGATAATTTTTTCCTGCTATTACTATTACGACTACTACTAGTATTATTAGAGCTATTAACTCTCCTACCACCACCACTATTGCTACTACCACTACTACTACCACTTCATTATTATGCCTCTCCTCTGGCGTCTTCATATTCACCTTGTTCTTGCAACCTCCAGGGAGACTTGCCAGCTTCCGAGGTGCTCGGATTGAGGCCGAGCACTTTGTGTGACTCTAATGGAGACGAGTTTTTGAAAGTTGAGGTATTCATAGGAGAGACAAGAAACAGGACCTGATGCAGCTCTACACTGTGGAACATGACTTGATAAAGCTCTACACTAACATAACGCAATAAAGCTCTATGCAGCACTTATGTACGTGATGTAAACAGTTCAGAAAACCGACAAGTTGAAGAATAAGACACTTTATCGAGATTCCCAAGTGTTGCCCAAGTGTCTCATCCTTCAACACTTACGTATCTTCATCGACGATCAAGCTACCTAAGTGTTGCACATGTGTCTCACATACCAGTGTGTTCTACAACTTGTGTTTCTATCATCAAAAAGCAAGCGACCACTCTCTCTGAAGTCTGGGTAATCTGTGAAATGTGAACTGAAACGTGAAGATTGGCAATGTGTATTAATTGCTCTTCTGATGATAATCTGAATGATTAACCAGTTGCGAGTTATCATACGGCCACGACACCAGCCAGGACACACTTGTCGTCTTTCCTGACAAACAAAACACCACACCCACCAAAAAAATCCGATAGCCGCTAAAATCCTGATTTTTTGAGTCCACTGAATTATGTTCAACGAAGAATTATTTTTTTTTTTCGTTTTAAAATTTCCAGAACGCCGCAAGGGAAAGCAACATTATTTAGAGCCGGAGGGAAGAGCCGGAGGGAAGAGCCGGAGGGAAGAGCCGGAGGGAAGAGCCGGAGGGAAGAGCCGGAAGTAGGGACAGGAGGAGTAGATATTAAATGACTAACTTTTTTCTTGTTTTGAAAAATAGATAAGCTTTCTGAACCTTTATTAATATTTCTTTAATATCTTTGTGAAATGTTCTAAGTGTCACATAATTAATAACATATGATCATGAGAATAACAGAGGCCTGCAGTAGGCCTACTGTCTCGGGCTAGGCAGGGCCGACTCACGCCCCCCTCCCCTAGCACCTATGCATCTGTCCTCTCCCACTTTAAAGCTAAAGTCCTGGCTTCACTGGCGATGCTTGAAAGTCAGTTCCACTCATCCACAGCTCTATCCTCCAGCCTGCGCTTTTTTACAGCCTTTCTGAATCAATCCAACGTCAATTCATTACCGCGAGTTCTATCCTGGTCCTATATTCTCAGCTGTATACATACATCTCCTTTATTCCGTATTTTAACTTATGCATTTCAGTCATATCTTCCTAAGTCTACGTCTTCGAAAGATTATTAATTTAGTGCCTTCAGCCTTTTTTTATATGGGTTCACCTTTTTCATATTTTCCTGTTTTATTTATTTAGGTCAATTGTTTTTAATGGTGTGACTAGATCTGAGCAGCGTGATGTAAATGAGGCCTTGTCTATCAATATTTACAAATATTTACAGTATTTATAAATATATAGAGCATTTACAAATATTTACAGCATTTACAGTGTTTTCTGATCAATATTTTCAAAATTAAGTCGTTGCTTTCAGTCCATCAATGATATTACAATTTGGGTTTATTGGTTACGTAGATGAGTCCTCTGACTGGCAGCTGAAACGAAGCTTACTGCTTTATACCCTCAGGCAGGTTTCCTGTGTCTTAAAGAGGGAGCTTCCCACGCGAGGCTCTCCCTGGCTGGGACCAGACCTGGACCACACTCTTTCACCAAGCACTGCTAGCCTTGCCAGGGACAACACACACACACACACACATCACACTCACTCACCCACACAGTCACACACACACTCACTAACCCACACACTCACACATACACCCACCCACACACAGCTGTATCGACAGCTACACAAGGACATATCAACACATTCAACACAAGACTGAAATTACAGAAACACTCTTGCATACACGAAGTAACATTCAACACTTCTATGAAGTCTCGGAACACCGTCAAACACACACCATCAACAGAACACACACTTGACAAACACTGGCACACACAGAGCAACTTCTGATGTTCCGACACAAACATAAACACAAGACTAACACACAAGCAAAAATCAATCATCCGTCCCCGAGAGCCAGACCAACACTTCGCTCATACTGAAGATATTACATCACACCAACACCAGGCACTCACACCACACTCACTCCTCCCTCCTTATCCTACCACACCATGAACCAGTCTCCCACCACACTAACACCACACTCAGTCCACCCATACCATGGACCAGTCTCTCACCTCACTAACAACACACTCAGTCCCCCCACACCATATACCAACCTCCCACTACACTAACACCACACTCAGTCCACCCACACCATGGACCAGTCTCCCACCACACTAACACCACACTCAGTCCACCCACACCATAGACCAACCTCCCACTACGCTAACACCACACTCAGTCCACCCATACCATGGACCAGTCTCCCACCACACTAACACCACACTCAGTCCCCCCACACCATATACCAACCTCCCACTACACTAACACCACACTCAGTCCACCCACACCATGGACCAGTCTCCCACCACACTAACACCACACTCAGTCCACCCACACCATATACCAACCTCCCACTACACTAACACCACACTCAGTCCACCCATACCATGGACCAGTCTCCCACCACACTAACACCACACTTAGCTTTATTTCCGGCTTCAGTGAACGCCAAGACATGGCGCTGTCTTCTTCCCTCTTGTACCCAGGTATTACTCTGATCTCCTTATTGTAATATTATTATAAATGATTCACCTCCGCTGAAGGATTCATCAGTTGAACACAGAGCTGAATTGCAATCCAGAGGACAGTAGACGAGGGAGAGAGGTAGTTTAAGGTAAACAGTCCCTGTGTCTTGATGTACGATAATTGTTCTCTTGGGAATTTTGATGGTTTTGTTCGCTGACGTTTTAGTATTCTCGAGGTTCGAGTAGGAGCTTGCTTGATGTTTCGCCCACGTACGTTTCAAGATCGAAACTAAACGTTTTGTCAACAAAGATGGTGTCTGAACGTTTAAAGATACAAGGTAAACCTTTCGTCCATATATAAAGACAGAGGTTCAACTTTCCCTCATAAGAGACAACACTGAAAAATGTAAACAAGAATAGACAGAGACTGACACTTCCACGGCACAAGGCTGAAAATATTGGCTTTACAAGCGAGACTTCACCTTTATGGGGAATCTAATAAAGCGATGACGTCATGGGAATATTCCAGGAATTTCTGGAATCATAACACTGAGCTCAGAGATGACTGGAATAACATCATGTCGTCATCAACTCATCTTGATTCATCGCTACCGCATGTATGATGATGCTCTAAACCCGTATGGGTCATAGAGGAAGTGAGAAGTAACATATATATATATATATATATATATATATATATATATATATATATATATATATATATATATATATATATATAAATATATATATATATATATATACATATATATATATATATATATATATATATATATATATATATATATATATATATATATATATATATATATATATATATATATATATATATATACATATATATATTACCAAAGTCGTTGAATTATAATGAGAGGGAGAAACGGCAATAAATGATCGTAACAACGATAACTGAGATAACTTACGATAACTACAGGAGGAGGAATGCATGCCTTTATTGGATGGAACATTAGAATAATGAAAGGGGTACAATGTAATCTAATAATATTATTATTATTAATGTTATTATTATTATTATTATTATTATTGTTATTATTATTATTATTATTATTATTATTATTATTATTATTATTATTATTATTATTATTGTTATTATTATTATTATTATTATTATTATTATTTTATTGCTATTATTGTTATTATTATTATTGCTAATATTATTATTGTTATTGTTATTACAATTTATTATTATTATTATTATTATTATTATTATTATTATTATTATTATTATTATTATTATTATTGTTATTGTTATTATTATTATCAAGTCGAGTTTCCCCCACCTAGAAAAGGTGAAGCTGAAAAGAAGAAATGTTCACCATCATTCAGTCATGTCAAAACTAAGCACACGTCATAATTTAAATAACTTTGTGACTTTCAACATCCCAACCTGTCCTCCAGAGTGCAGACACTCTACCTCACACCTCCAGGACTCCTCCAGAGTGCAGACACTCTACCTCACACCTCCAGGACTCCTCCAGAGTGCAGACACTCTAACTCACACCTCCAGGACTCCTCCAGAGTGCAGACACTCTAACTCACACCTCCAGGACTCCTCCAGAGTGCAGACACTCTACCTCACACCTCCAGGACTCCTCCAGAGTGCAGACACTCTACCTCACACCTCCAGGACTCCTCCGGAGTGCAGACACTCTACCTCACACCTCCAGGACTCCTCCAGAGTGCAGACACTCTACATCACACCTCCAGGACTCCTCCAGAGTGCAGACACTCTACCTCACACCTCCAGGACTCCTCCGGAGTGCAGACACTCTACCTCACACCTTCAGGACTCCTCCAGAGAGCAGACACTCTATCTCACACCTCCAGGACTCCTCCGGAGTGCAGACACTCTACCTCACACCTCCAGGACTCCTCCAGAGTGCAGACACTCTACCTCACACCTCCAGGACTCCTCAAGAGTGCAGACACTCTACCTCACACCTCCAGGACTCCTCCAGAGTGTAGACACTCTACCTCACACCTCCAGGACTCCTCCAGAGTGCAGACACTCTACCTCAAACCACCAGGACTCCTCCAGAGTGCAGACACTGTACCTTTCACCTCCAGGATTCCTCCAGGAGTGCAGACACTGTACCTCTCACCTCCAGCACTTGTCCAGAGTGCAGACACTTTTCTTCTCACCTCCAGGACTCCTCCAGAGTGCAGACACTCTACCTCTCGCCTCCAGGATTCCTTCAGTGTGCAGGCACTGTACCCCTCACCTCCAGGACTCCTCCAGAGTGCAGACACTCTACCTCTCACTTCCAGGACTCCTCCAGAGTGCAGGCACTGTACCTCTCACCTCCAGGACTCCTTCAGAGTGCAGACACTCTACCTCTCACCTCCAGGACTCCTTCAGAGTGCAGACACTGTACCTCTCACCTTCAGGACTCCTCCAGAGCGCAGACACTCTACCTCAAACCACCAGGACTCCTCCAGAGTGCAGACACTCTACCTCACACCTCCAGGACTCCTCCAGAGTGCAGACACTCTACCTCTCACCTCCAGGAATCCTCCAGAGTGCAGACACTCTACCTCGCACCTCCAGGACTCCTCCAGAGTGCAGACACTCTATCTCGCACCTCCAGGACTCCTCCAGAGTGCAGACACTCTACCTCTCACCTCCAGGACTCCTCCAGAGTGCAGACACTGTACCTCTCACCTTCAGGACTCCTCCAGAGTGCAGGCACTGTACCTCTCACCTCCAGGACTCCTCCAGAGTGCAGACACTGTACCTTTCACCTCCAGGATTCCTCCAGGAGTGCAGACACTGTACCTCTCACCTCCAGGACTCCTTCAGAGTGCAGACACTCTACCTCTCACCTCCAGGACTCCTCCAGAGTGCAGACACTGTACCTCTCACCTCCAGGACTTGTCCAGAGTGCAGACACTTTTCCTGTCACCTCCAGGACTCCTCTAGAGTGCAGACACTCTACCTCTCGCCTCCAGGATTCCTCCAGTGTGCAGGCACTGTACCTCTCACCTCCAGGACTCCTTCAGAGTGCAGACACTCTACCTCTCACCTCCAGGACTCCTCCAGAGTGCAGACACTGTACCTCTCACCTTCAGGACTCCTCCAGAGTGCAGACACTGTACCTCTCACCTCCAGGACTCCTTCAGAGTGCAGACACTCTACCTCTCACCTCCAGGACTCTTCCAGAGTGCAGACACTGTACCTCGCACCTCCAGGACTCCTTCAGAGTGCAGACACTGCACCTCTCACCTCCAGGACTCCTCCAGAGTGCAGACACTCTACCTCTCACCTCCACGACTTCTTCAGAGTGCAGACAGTGTATCTCACTCCTCCAGGACTCCTCCAGAGTGCAGACACTCTACCTCTCACCTCCAGGACTCCTCCAGAGTGCAGACAGTCTACCTCTCACCTCCACGACTTCTTCAGAGTGCAGACAGTGTATCTCACTCCTCCAGGACTCCTGCAGAGCGCAGACACTGTACCTCTCACCTCCAGGACTCCTCCAGAGTGCAGGCACTGTACCTCTCACCTCTAGGACTCCTCCAGAGTGCAGACACTGTACCTTTCACCTCCAGGAGTGCAGACACTGTACCTCTCACCTCCAGGACTTGTCCAGAGTGCAGACACTTTTCTTCTCACCTCCAGAACTCCTCCAGAGTGCAGACACTCTACCTCTCACCTCCAGGACTCCTCCAGAGTGCAGACACTCTTCCTCACTCCTCCAGGACTCCTCCAGAGTGCAGACACTGTACCTCACACCCCCAGGTCTCCTTCAGAGTGCAGGCACTCTACCTCTCACCTCCAGGACTTGTCCAGAGTGCAGACACTTTTCCTGTCACCTCCAGGACTATTCCAGAGTGCAGACACTCTACCTCTCACCTCCAGGACTCCTCCAGAGTGCAGACACTCTACCTCACTCCTCCAGGACTCCTCCAGAGTGCGGACACTGTACCTCACACCCCAAGAACTCCTCCAGAGTGCAGGCACTCTACCTCTCACCTCCAGGACTCCTCCAGAGTGCAGGCACTCTACCTCTCACCTCCAGGACTTGTCCAGAGTGCAGACACTGTACCTCTCACCTCCAGGACTCCTCCAGAGTGCAGACACTCTACCTCTCACCTCCAGGACTTGTCCAGAGTGCAGACACTCTACCTCTCACCTCCAGGATTCCTCCAGTTTGCAGGCACTGTACCTCTCACCTCCAGGACTCCTCCAGAGTTCAGGCACTGTACCTCTCACCTCCAGGACTCGTCCAGAGTGCAGACACTCTACCTCTCACCTCCAGGATTCCTTCAGAGTGCAGACACTGTACCTCACTCCTCCATGACTCCTCCAGAGTGAAGACACTGTACCTCTCACCTCCAGGTCTCCTCCAGAGTGCAGACACTGTACCTCTCACCTCCAGGACTCCTCCAGAGTGCAGACACTGTACCTCTCACCTCCAGGACTCCTCCAGAGTGCAGGCACTGTACCTCTCACCTCCAGGACTCCTCCAGAGTGCAGGCACTGTTCCTCTCCTCCAGGACTCCTCCAGAGTGCACACTGTACCTCTCACCTCCAGGACTCCTCCAGAGTGCACACTGTACCTCTCACCTCCAGGACTCAAGTCTGGCTAAGTGATCTCCTCGAATCCCATCATATATGCTACCTCGCTGGCACTCCAATAGCAGGACAAATCCCAATGCAGAATTAGAGAAAGGCAGCTCCGGTTCCTCGGACCAAGTCAGCATCCCTCAGCCCCTCCTCTTTAAAGAAATCGTTACGAAGTTCAGTCAAGAATAAATCGTGAGGATATTGTTCATAATTTTAAAGAAATTATCCAGGACTTTTATTCCAAATTAGTTTCATATTTTTGTTCAGTAGTCTGTTGTTTTATGTTAAGAGTGGCTGGTTTATCGTGCAGTTCATGTTAAACCTGTGGATGGTAGTGGCTGGTTTATCGTGCAGTTCATGTTAAACCTATGGATGGTAGTGGCTGGTTTATCGTGCAGTTCATGTTAAACCTGTGGATGGTAGTGGCTGGTTTATCGTGCAGTTCATGTTAAACCTATGGATGGTAGTGGCTGGTTTATCGTGCAATTCATGTTAAACCTGTGAATGGTAGTGGCTGGTTTATCGTGCAGTTCATGTTAAACCTGTGAATGGTAGTGGCTGGTTTATCGTGCAGTTCATGTTAATCCTGTGGATGGTAGTGGCTGGTTTATCGTGCAGTTCATGTTAAACCTATAGATGGTAGTGGCTGGTTTATCGTGCAGTTCATGTTAAACCTGTGAATGGTAGTGGCTGGTTTATCGTGCAGTTCATGTTAAACCTGTGGATGGTAGTGGCTGTTTTATCGTGCAGTTCATGTTAAACCTGTGGATGGTAGTGGCTGGTTTATCGTGCAGTTCATGTTAAACCTATGGATGGTAGTGGCTGGTTTATCGTGCAGTTCATGTTAAACCTATGGATGGTAGTGGCTGGTTTATCGTGCAGTTCATGTTAAACATATGGATGGTAGTGGCTGGTTTATCGTGCAGTTCATGTTAAACCTGTGGATGGTAGTGGCTGGTTTATCGTGCAGTTCATGTTAAACCTATGGATGGTAGTGGCTGGTTTATCGTGCAGTTCATGTTAAACCTATGGATGGTAGTGGCTGGTTTATCGTGCAGTTCATGTTAAACCTATGGATGGTAGTGGCTGGTTTATCGTGCAGTTCATGTTAAACCTATGGATTATAGTGGCTGGTTTATCGTGCAGTTCATGTTAAACCTATGGATTGTAGTGGCTGGTTTATCGTGCAGTTCATGTTAAACCTATGGATTGTAGTGGCTGGTTTATCGTGCAGTTCATGTTAAACCTACGGATGGTAGTGGCTGATTTATCGTGCAGTTCATGTTAAACCTATGGATGGTAGTGGCTGGTTTATCGT
>NC_091354.1:498812-503812 GCF_038502225.1 Cherax quadricarinatus
AGAAACCTCTCAGCCTCCCCTAGCAACGTCTCAGCCTCTCCTAGCAACGTCTCAGCCTCTCCTAGCAACGTCTCAGCCTCTCCTAGCAACATCTCAGCCTCTCCTAGCAACGTCTTAGCCTCTCCCAGCAATCTCATAGCCTCGTCCAGCTGTGCTCAGCGGCCATTTCCCAGCTGGGATAAATATTTACTGAGGCATTAAAATTTTATTGTTTCCGCCGGAACTCAGAGGAAATTTCAAACTTCTTCCTTTTTATGAGATGAGTTTTCCTGAGTGTTTGGTAGGATCGGTGTTCAAGGGGATCCAGACAATTTGTGCAGGATCAAAAGGTGTTTAAAGGGATCTAGACACTTTTGTAAGGGATCAGATGGTGTTTAAGGGGATCCAGACACTTTTGTGTAGGATCCGATGGTGTTTAGGGGGATCCAGACACTTTTGAGAGGGATCAGATGGTGTTTAAGGGGATCCAGATACTTTTGTGTAGGATCTGATGGTGTTTAGGGGGATCCAGACACTTTTGTGAGGGATCAGATAGTGTTTAAAGGAATCCAGACACTTTTGAGAGGGATCAGATGGTGTTTAAGGGGATCCAGACACTTTTGAGAGGGATCAGATGGTGTTTAAGGGGATCCAGACACTTTTGTGTAGGATCCGATGGTGTTTAGGGGGATCCAGACACTTTTGAGAGGGATCAGATGGTGTTTAAGGGGATTCAGACACTTTTGTGTAGGATCAAATGGTGTTTATGGGGCTCTAAATACTTTGTGTAGGATCAGATGATGTTCAGGGGGATCCAAACACTTTTCTGTAGGATCAGATGGTGTTTAGGGGAATCCAGACACTTTTGTGTAGGATCAGATGGTGTTTAGGTGGATGCAAACACTTATCTGTAGGATCAGATGTTGCTTAGGGGATCCAGACACTTTTGTGAAGGATCAAATGTTGTTTAGGGGGATCCAGACACTTTTGTGTAGGATCTAATGGTGTTTAGGGGGATCCAAATAATAGTCTTCATGGGTTAGTAATAGTATTCATGGGTAATAAGTCTTTATGGGGTAATAACAGCTTTCATGAGAGGTTAGTGCCAGCACTTACAACAGCGTCAGCGTGGTGGTGGTCAAGGGATGGAAGCAACATTCCTACCAACATTTGCAACACTCCAGCACTTGCATAATTGCATTCCTGTCAAGACAACGGGGAATCTAGTCACCTACTAGCTAAAAACTAGCAGCTACCAGCCACACACTAGCAATTACCAGCCACATACTACCAGCTACCAGCCACACACTAGCAGCTACCAGCCACATACTACCAGCTACCAGCCATATACTAGCAGCTACCAGCCACATACCACCAGCTACCAGCCACATTCTAGAAGTTACCAGCCACATACTTCCAGCTACCAGCCACACACTAGCAGCTACCAGCCACATACTAGCAGCTACCAGCCACACACTAGCAGCTACCCGCCACATACTACCAGCTACCAGCTACCAGCCACATACTACCAGCTACCAGCCACATACTACCAGCTACCAGCCACATACTACCAGCTACCAGCCACATACTAGCAGTTACCAGCCACATACTACCAGCTACCAGCCACACACTAGCAGCTACCAGCCACATACTTCCAGCTACCAGCCACATACTAGTAGTTACCAGCCACATACTACCAGCTACCAGCCACACACTAGCAGCTACCAGCCACATACTACCAGCTACCAGCCACATACTAGCAGCTACCAGCCACATACTACCAGCTAGCAGCCACACACTAGCAGCTACTAGCCACATACTACCAGCTACCAGCCACACACTAGCAGCTACCAGCCACATACGACCAGCTACCAGCCACATACTAGTAGTTACCAGCCACATACTACCAGCTACCAGCCACATACTACCAGCTACCAGCCACATACTAGTAGTTACCAGCCACATACTACCAGCTACCAGCCACACACTAGCAGCTACCAGCCACATACTACCAGCTACCAGCCACATACTAGTAGTTACCAGCCACATACTACCAGCCACACACTAGCAGCTACCAGCCACAAACTACCAGCTACCAGCCACATACTAGTAGTTACCAGCCACATACTAGCAGTTACCAGCCACATACTAGCAGCTACCAGCCACATACTACCAGCTACCAGTCACATACTAGTAGTTACCAGCCACATACTACCAGCTACCAGCCACACACTAGCAGCTACCAGCCACATACTACCAGCTACCAGCCACATACTAGTAGTTACCAGCCACATACTACCAGCCACACACTAGCAGCTACCAGCCACAAACTACCAGCTACCAGCCACATACTAGTAGTTACCAGCCACGTACTAGCAGTTACCAGCCACATACTAGCAGCTACCAGCCACATACTACCAGCTACCAGCCACACACTAGCAGCTACCAGCCACATACTACCAGCTACCAGCCATATACTAGTAGTTTCCAGCCACATACTACCAGCTACCAGCCACACACTAGCAGCTACCAGCCACAAACTACCAGCTACCAGCCACATACTAGTAGTTACCAGCCACATACTAGCAGTTACCAGCCACATACTAGCAGCTACCAGCCACATACTACCAGCTACCAGCCACATACTAGTAGTTACCAGCCACATACTACCAGCTACCAGCCACACACTAGCAGCTACCAGCCACATACTACCAGCTACCAGCCACATACTAGTAGTTTCCAGCCACATACTACCAGCCACACACTAGCAGCTACCAGCCACATATTAGCAGCTACCAGCCACATACTAGTAGTTACCAGCCACATACTACTAGCTACCAGCCACACACTAGCAGCTACTAGCCACATACTAGCAGATACCAGCCACATACTAGTAGTTACCAGTCACATACTACCAGCTACCAGCCACATACTAGCAGCTACCAGCCACATACTAGTAGTTACCATCCACTTACTACCAGCTACCAGCGAGATACTAGCAGTTACCAGTTACATACTAGCAGCTACCAATCACACATTACTATATACCAATCACACAATATATATATATATATATATATGTATATATATATATATATATATATATATATATATATATATATATATATATACATATATATATATATATATATATATATATATATATATATATATATATATATATATATATATATATATATATATATATATATATATATATATGCATGAATGACATTTTGGAGCTTCCATTAATTTATTGGAAATATCAGATTCACTTAAAAACATTTCTGGTACCTTTTTTTTTTAATTTAAAATTGCACTAAACTGATAAGTGTTTTATGGGTTTTGGTTCGTGAAAGTTCTAAACTCTAAATTTATTTAATTGCTGGTACAAAATGGAACGAACATCATCTAGTGGTACAAGAAGTGGCCAGTTGTACATGCAGTAACTAGTGGTGCAGTGACTATTGGTACAAACAGTAGCTAGTGGTGCAGTGACATTTGGTACAAACACCAGTTATTGGAACAAACACTGGTCAATGGGCAGACACTAGCCTCTGGAACAAACACTAGGCAGTCAAACAAACACAGTTTGGTGGAACAAACACCTCAGTGGTACAAATAGTGACCAATTATACAACCAAATGTGTTCACCAGGAAATTAAAACAATGAGCACTATGAATGCTGCATTATTTAATGAAGATTTCTGCATAAAACTGAACATTTCGGCCTAAAACTGAAGATATCGGTCTAAAACTAAACGTTTCGATCTTTTTTTTGACTCCTGCAACGCTCGTAGATAAAGTCTGCGCCATAGCAGGATAAAGATTCTACAAGATACTACGAAATCTAACAAAATACTACAAAAAAAAACGGATTGAGCAGACGCCCAGGGAGGGGACTGACCCCCCGAAGCCAACCACAGCATCAGAAATATAAAATTTTCCTCAGAGTTCAGCAGTGGAAAGGAATCTTCAGTTACGACCTTCTATCTGCTGATGGTGGAGCCTCGAGCACAACCACTTCTCATCAAGTAAGTGCGAGCGACCTCTCTAAAACCTTCCTTAGAGATCCGTGACCGAGCTTTCTTAAAAACCTTACCTTATATATACATATAAATATATATATATATATATATATATATATATATATATATATATATATATATATATATATATATGCAAGGAATTCGGAAGAGCAGGCGAAATATACACAAACACTGATCTCTGGCTGAAGGAGACTCGAACCTACGAACCTTGGAACAAGGTTCGCAGTGCTTTACCAATCTGCCCACACTGGACCAATACCTTGGAGTCCAGCTTGCGCTAGACTTTGATCCAAGGCAGCCAGCTTTCAGGGAGAAAGCTTACAGCTTTTCATCTCATCCCCTGCATGCATCAGGCTTACTAGAGATCTTAACAATGCAAGGAATTCGCAAAGCTGGCTGCCTTGGATCAAAGTCTAGCGCAAGCTGGACTCCAAGGTATTGGTCCAGTGTGGGTAGATTGGTAAAGCACTGCGTACCTTGTTCCAAGGTTCGTAGGTTCGAGTCTCCTTCAGCCAGAGATAAGTGTTTGTATATATATATATATATATATATATATATATATATATATATATATATATATATATATATATATATATATATATATATATGTCGTGCCGAATATGTAAAACCGGTCAATTAGCAAGAACTCATTTAAAACAAAGTCCTTTCTAAAATTTTCTCTTATAAGTTTAAAGATATATTTTTTTGATTAATGTTAATGTAAAAGTTTTTAATTTTGCAGTAAAAGGAACTTAAAAAACTTACCTAACCTTATTATAACAAGAACAATTTATTTTAGCCTAGCCCAACTAAATATATTTTAGATTTGTTTACAGTAATTTATTACTAAACAAACACAGTGAAATATATTTTTTTCGTTAGGTTCAGAACGATTTAGGCGAAATTATTGCATACACAAATTTTCACTTGTCCTATATGGCAAGATGAACGTTGCTATTTAAGCCAAGATCG
>NC_091354.1:508812-530236 GCF_038502225.1 Cherax quadricarinatus
AAGTGCTGATGCTGCAGTACCGGGTTACTGCAGGAGGTCACTGTAGAAGGGAAGACACCACAAGGTAGGTGCCGGAGGTAAGAAAGAGTCTCGGCGCGTTGCAATAAAGCGCAACACGCCGTACATGTTGACACGCTCCTCCTGGCGTCTCCCTTGAGTCTTCACGGGACTCAAGTTTTGGGTTATATTGTCCTATGAAGGTGTGGAAGATGATGATGTCGAGGAGGTCAGATGTCCGAGATGAAAGGAAAAAGATAAGTGCGACTGATCTCCAGTACCAACCGTCCAGGAAGGACTTATCGTCACTTCACATGCTCGATCAGGTATGAGGTTCCATACTGGTATTTCTTTCCCCAGTGTGGGCCTGACATATGTCGTATATTTCGCTATGAATGACTCCATTCTTAAGCTAGTTTCGAGTTAGCTGCATCAGTTATTTGGTTTATGTGCACCTCAGGAGAAATGATCAGTGTAGTGGTGTCTTCTTCCCTCAGCATCACCATCTGTAGTCAGGAGATGAACTGGGCGGTGTGTCTAATCTCTGACATCACCACATCTATATGATAGAGTAGTGAGTCTGGTTCCAAGAATCACAATCTATGCTTAGGAATATCTAGACTCACCATCCGTTACCAGGAAAAGACCAGCATCACCATCTCTGGTCTGAGGGCCCCTGTGATTGACTCAGGCATCCCTAGCACCACCCAGAGCTGGACAGCAAGCAAATATGCATAATATTAATAAGTCTCCATACAATTTGTGGAATAGATTGTCACCAGAGTAGGGAAGCAAGGCTAGACGTGGATAGACGCTCCGGGGGAAACGTCCTCTGCAAAAGCTGCAAGCTAACCGGACGCTCCAGCAGCTTGGAACAAGCTTAGAGTTCAGAAAAGACTCACGTGGCCGAATAAGCTGCTATTTTGGCAACGTTTCGTTCTGTGTGGATCATTTATCAGGGAGAAACGTAGACTCAACAAAACCTTGTTCTGTAAAGTGATTCTTTTCTTCACTTTCCGGGCAGTGCCACGTTTGGATCCATGCTCAGCAATGAAATCGAAATAAAAATATATATGACAAGTATACACGTAGCATAACAAGCCTTAATTGGCACTACTTTTCGCCCTCTCATTAGAGCGAAACATTGCCCCCTATTGAGGCTCCTTCTGCTACACGTGTCTGTCTTGATTCCAGTACGTCTTTAAGTAAGAAATATACATCTTTATATAAGTAATTACACGGGTTATGGGTTACTGAAGTGTTGATAATGGCTACTGGTGACGATGTGGTAGTATGAGTGATGAATCCTGGCCCTTCTCTCCCGCATCTTCAGGAGGGAAGACGAGGATCTTCCAGCAGGTGGGGCGCCGTTGGCAGTGCCCTTACCCGCATCTGGGGAGAAATAAGGAGTTAATTACAGGTGTGGTTTGGGACACTTCCAGGAAGATGGATGGACTGGAATCACACTGATGTTCAGTGATGTTTATTGGTGTGTGTATTTGTGTGTGTGCTCCCCTACTTGTACTCACCTGTTTGTGGTTGCTGGGGTCGATTCACAGCTCCTCACCTAGCCTCTTTGCTGGTCCCTACTAAGTCCACTCTCTCCTTGTGTGTGTGTGTGTGTGTGTGTGTGTGTGTGTGTGTGTGTGTGTGTGTGTGTGTGTGTGTGTGTGTGTGTGTGTGTGTGTGTGTGTGTGTGTGTGTGTGTGTGTGTGTGTGTGTGTGAGATCTCAGTGTAAATACACTGAAAAATCCACACCTCCCTGTGCATATGCACTTAGAGATGCGGACCTCTCAGTGTATATACACCTATACACCGAGAAATACACATCTCTCAATGTGTATAAAATAAACGATACACACCTCTAAGGGATTTACACCGAGAAAAAAAAAGCACACACACACACACTTCGGTGTATACAAACTGCAATATACACAGCTCTGGGTGCATATACAGTGAGAAATACAGAGCTCTCAGTGTATATACACTGTGAACCTAACACGAGGACACCAGACTCATCCAGAGCATGTATGGTATTAGAATTAGACACATGTGCAATAAAGATACCCAGATGTTGGGCATGTGTCTGATTCTTCACATTTCAGAGCAACAACAAGGAGGGAACACCTGCAATACAATATGCACATGCAACACAAGAAAAGAGACAGAGGAGGGAGAGATAGGTGGAGGATGGATTAGGTAAAACTGTAGGTGCAGACTCCTCGGTTATTGCAAGAAACGTGGATTAAGTTACAAACTGCAAGCAAGCCAAGCTGATACCTATTGCTTCAACTCTCTACCACACCACTGAGATTCAACAATAAAGATAATTAAATAGAAAATAATGCCATTTATCTGTCAATTTAGCTAAAGTAATTTGTCTATACCTTCGGAATTAAAAGAAAATAGTTATATATTTTCTTTTGCCTTGTATGGGAGCGGCTGGTTAATTGGGTTTCAAATCTATCGACTACACGAAGGTCATTAAGAATGCATGTTCCTTCTTCACCATCAGTCAAGGATGCTTTAGTCTCTAAAGCTGAGATTAAAGTCAATACATTGTATGTATACACAGATATACACACACTTGACAGTGTATATACCCTAAATGTGGGTGGTATTTCTCGATAATATTATTAATAATGTAACGTGTCTTTACTAATAATAATAATAATAATAATAATAATAATAATAATAATAATAATAATAATAATAATAATAATATTATTATTATTATTATTATTATTATTATTAGTATTATTATTATTATTATTATTATTATTATTATTATTATTATTATCATTACTATTATCATTATGACTACCCACTCAGTATTATTATTATTATCTAATATTTGCAGTTAATATCACCAACAACTATTCTGTATTTCACAATGCTGAAGTAGAGAATAATAATCATAATAATTGTTAAACTCGGGAGGTGTGGAGAGCAAGTGATCCATTTGATAATTGGTCAGTGTTGTTTTCAAGAAAATATCGTTGTGCAAGTGCTTAGAGAGTTTAGATTAATTTAGCTACTTTATATTACGCAACTTCAGTTAGAGGAGTGGTGGAGGCTAGTTCCTCCGTCTGGTAATCGCCGAACAGACACGCTTAGTTGTGGTATGAACCTTGGTAATAGATACCGGCAAATTGGTCAGAAAAGACACGTGAGAAACACTAGGACATATTTATTAGAGAACGTTTCGGTCCTGAGACCTTGATCACTTAAAACGCTCATTTCAACCTCTGTATGCTACAAGTGATCAAAGCCCCAAGACCGAAACGTTTCCAGATAAACATGTCCTGGTGTTTGCTAACATGTCTTTTTAAATTCATAGCTGCACAGAGCTATTTAGACTAACTGAAATACATATGATGTTAGTGAAGGACTGGGTCGGATCTTGGGTGATCTGGAGAGGATATCAGGCAGTAGTTTTTCGGGTTCTTGTGTGAGAATTTCTGAGAGGGGTAAAGGTGTTTTTCAGGCGACTACTTACATGCTAAGAAAGACGTGGGCAGACACACCAGTGGACTCGACCCCACACACTTTCTAGGTGGCTACTACAACCATATCTTATTTTTATCTTAATTTCTACGAGTCCTGAGCAAATAGAGTAACAGCAGAGTTCATAAACATCCTAGAAATCTAGTGAGGGGGAGAGGGAGGGGGGAGGTGTTTTTAAGAAAGGCCCCAAAAAAGTGAATTAATTCATTTTTCATGTTTGAAAGAACGCGTGTTAAGGCATCGTCAGAGTGATGGAGTCTTGTGTATATCCTGGTCAGGAAAGGCTTTAGAAAGGTCAAGTTAGAATCTAAACAACACAGTGATCCACATTATTAGGAAGGTCATGCTAGCAACAACCAAAGCTTATTCATCAGCTTACTGCATGCTGCAGAGGCAAATCAACATAAAAAAACTGAAAACATGCTTATTTTTCCAGTTAATAGGGGGAAAAAATCGAGCACCTGAGATGGGGTAGGTGAGCTCCGTGGAGATGGGAAGGCATCCACGGAGATGAGATCGTGGGGGAGATGAGGTGAGCTCAGGAGGTCTGCTTCCCTGGGGCGCTCCCCCTTCTAGAGCTCTCCTTAGTCTTAGCGCTGCTGAACCAGCCACTTCCAAATACCTTACCCAGGAGACCGCTACCACTACCGAGGAGGAGCAGCAGGAGGAGGAGGAGGAGAAGGAAGAGGAGAAGGAGGTGAAGCACATGTCAATGTGAGAAGCAGCAAGGAATACAAAGATGGCGGGAGCATAATCTCTGGTGCTATGTCTCACCAAATCGTAATTACACGCTTTCAGACAATCCAGGGTACGGTTGGAGTTTGAACCCATGGCAATTGAGTCCTAAGACTCACAGGCTCAGTGGTTTACTCACTGGCCTGTGAATATCAAGACTCATTTGCTTTGGTTTCAAACCTCAACCGTTCCATGGTTTCTCTGGTGTTATCATCTATGGGACTTACACAAACCTTTTTAACTGCTACAACAAAACTATAATATATAAATAAATAAATGAATAAATAATATAAATATATATATATATATATATATATATATATATATATATATATATATATATATATATATATATATATATATATATATATATATATATATATTATACACAAGCCTCCATTTCGAATTCACAAACTAAACCGTAAATTGAAGATGAAACATGGAAGACGTTTCACTCCTTCTTGGATCACTATTAACGTGATGACACAAGAATCGAAACGTCGCACACTTTCACCTCCAACTTGAGGGCTGGATGTAAGTTTTCCCAGCCACGGTATTTGTGACTAACAATCTATAATTTGTTTAGCAGAACAAGAAGAGGGGAAGGGAATTCATAAATCTCTTAAAAATATTACTCTCGTCCTGAGCCCCGCCGGGTTTGTTAAACCCCAATACACCCCCCCCCTCCCAGAAAAACATAAACACACACATAGACACTACACTGTTCACTGCGTCATGAACTCTGCCGTTACGTCTCATCTACCGGAAGTTACGTCTCATCTACCGGAAGTTACGTCTCATCTACCGGAAGTTACTCAAGCAATTTGCCAGTGGCCAGATGGAGAGTTATTAAACCCAGGCTAGTCAACGCCAGAGCAAAGTCGGGAGGCAGATACTTGAAGAACAGGACGAACAAGACAAGGCAGAGGTACGCCATTCTAGAATTAAACAGGAATGCCAGTGATCACACATAACAGCAACATAATTAATTCAAGATTAATATATTTAGTGTATTCCTCCGTGTGATATTATTCTGGAATATTAAGATATTTTGATGGTATTAACTTTCAAATATTTTCTACAGATTTTCCCTTCAAAGTAATTCAGGATATTCCCCTCAAAATATTTTAAGATTTTCCTTTGAAGTTAATACTGGATATTCCTTTCAAAATATTACAAGATATTCCTTTAAAATTATTACTAGATATTCTCCTCAAAATATCTCAGATATTCCTTTACAAATATTCCAATATATTCATTTCAAAATATTACAAGACAGTCCCTGGAAATTAATCGTGCTAGTCCACGGACCACCAGGCAACCCCCCCCCAAAAAAAAAAAATCGTGGACCACATCCCATTTTTTTAGAGACTCAAATAAGCCTCTAGGATCACACGCTGCTGTAGCTGTGGCTGATCTGAAGATCTGTGGGTTTGGGCTTGAGAAGGACGTGCCTAGTACTGACCAGTAGACCGGCAGACGTGTTCCTCCTCTATTATGTTACGTTACAGAGAACAAACACTAGTGAAGCAAGAACAAGGACGGCTCACCGAACACCTCCCTTATAGCCAGACATAAACAACATGGATAAATGATTCTTAGAACCGACAAGGTGATATATTTATCGGACATAAACAAGCCTGTTTGCCCTGGCTAGCTGGTGGATTCTCACCGTCACCTCGCAGTCTCCCGCGCGTTACTACTGTAATTATGTTTGTGAGACGAGAGAAAGATCTGTGCTGTAGGAAGCTGCAGTGAAGAAGGTAGACTGCCTTTTCAATAGAGACTCGCCCCCCACACCCTGGACAGTGCTCCTGTGGACCACCAGTGGGCCACGGACCACCAGTGGGCCACGGACCACCAGTGGGCCACGGACCACCAGTGGGCCACGGACCACCAGTGGGCCACGGACCACCAGTGGGCCACGGACCACCAGTGGGCCACGGACCACCAGTGGGCCACGGACCACGAGTGGGCCACGGACCACCAGTTGAAAACCTCTGGTTCACATGATAACAGGTAACTGTAGTTAGTAATGCAAATATTTTAGTCCTGCAACTGAACACTGAAACCAGGAATCAAGACTCAGAGAAACCAAGAATCATAGGAATCAAAGAATCGGGAATCATATGAATCAGGAATCGTGTGATTCTGGAATCGGGAATCATATTAGTCTGGAATGGAGAAACACTGGAATCAGGAATCATAGGAATTAGGAAAAAGGATCATATGAATCAGGAATCATAGTAATCAGGGATTATAGAAGTCGGGAATAATATGAATCTGGAATAATATGAATCATGAATCATAAGAATAAGGAATAACAAGAATCGGGGAATAAAGAAAAGAGGAATCATTTGAATCGGGAATCATAAGAATCAAGAATCAGAGGAATAAGGCATCACAGGAATAAGAATCAAAAGACTCAGGAATCATAGGAATAAGAAACCATATGAAACGGGAATTATAGACATCAGGGATTATAGAAATCAGAAATCGTATGAATCAGGAATTGGGAATCACAGGAAGTACGAGGCAGTGCTCGGAATGCTCTCATATTGAACCACTGATAACCACTAACGTCTGACTGAACAACAAGAAGGTTCAAAAAGTTCAGAAAGTGCAAAAGGTTCAGAAGATTCCAAAAATGCTAATACTGTAAAGTGTCCAGACTCTGAGAGGCAAATCAGAAATCATTTACAACACTGAATTACCTTGTAACACCTTATGTCACCTTGTAACAATATTAATAATAATAATAATAATAATAATAATAATAATAATAATAATAATAATAATAATAATAATAATAATAATAATAATAATAATAATAATTAATCCTGCTACTACTGCTACTACTACTACTACTACTACTACTACTACTACTACTACTACTACTACTACTTCTACTACTGCTACTACTACTACTACTAATAATAATATTATTATTATTAATAAATAATAATAATAATAATAATAATAATAATAATAATAATAATAATAATAATAATAATAATATTATTATTATTATTATTATTATTATTATTATTATTATTATTATTATTATTATTATTATTATTATTATTATTATTATTTAATAATAATAATAATAATAATAATAATAATAATAATAATAATAATAATAATAATAATAATAATAATAAAGTCTGAAGATACTCTTCTTACCCAGACTTGTGAGCATCGTCTTGGCTGTCGACAGACAAACCAACGGACTCTGAAAGACTAAGTCTGTCTTGGGAGTTCGATCCCTGGGAGCTGCTGGACTCGCTAGTGGAAGCCAGGGAAGTCTGGGAGGCAGTGTAGGAGGGCGAGGGACCGGCTCCCTCTACCTCCTTGAGCTTGGCTAGTTCCTCCTCCAGAGAGGAGATGACCTCCTCCCGCAGCGTCAGGGCAGATTTGACAGCTTCCAGCTCCTCGCGATACTGTAGGAAGAGGGAGGAGGAGGTGAGAGTATTGTGATGTGGCAATATTGCTCTCAGGAGATGGTGAAGGTGTTGTGATGTGGCAATATTCTTCTCAGGAGATGGTGAAGGTGTGTGATGTGGCAATATTTCTCTCAGGAGATGGTGAAGGTGTTGTGATGTGGCAATATTTCTCTCAGGAGATGGTGAAGGTGTTGTGATATGGCAATATTCCTCACAGGAGATGGTGAAGGTGTTGTGATATGGCAATATTCCTCACAGGAGATGGTGAAGGTGTTGTGATATGGCAATATTCCTCACAGGAGATGGTGAAGGTGTTGTGATGTGGCAATATTTCTCTCAGGGGATGGTGAAGGTGTTGTGATGTGGCAATATTTCTCTCAGGAGATGGTGAAGGTGTTGTGATGTTGCAATATTCATTTCAGAAGGCGGTGAAGGTGTTGGGATGAGGCAATATTCCTCTCAGGAGATGGTGAAGGTGTTGTGATGAGGCATTATTCCTCTCAGGAGATGGTGAAGGTGTTGTGATGAGGCATTATTCCTCTCAGGAGATGGTGAAGATGTTGGGATGAGGCAATATTCCTCTCAGGAGATGGTGAAGGTGTTGTGATGAGGCAATATTCCTCTCAGGAGGAGAAAAAAGGGTGTTATCATGTTCCACTCTTCCGATCAATGTAAACACAAGATCCTTAAACTCAGGATGCTGATCGGGAGAGCCAATCTCCAGTCATCTCCAGGAATCAAAAGATTTCTAAGTTGTCTAACAGTAGCAATAATTTCATAAGACACACAGGAAAAACTTTGTTATTTTTATTGCTGATATGTGTGGCCTACACAACAGACTTCTTCACCTCAAGTACACGAGAATATTTGGCAAGAAGTGTGTTGCTATTTAAGCCAAAATCGCAAGTTTTACAAATTCGGCAGGACATATGCATATGCATATATATATATATATATATATATATATATATATATATATATATATATATATATATATATATATATATATATATATATATATATATATATATATATATATATATATATATGTATATATGTATATTATATATATGTATATATATATATATATATATATATATATATATATATATATATATATATATATATATATATGTCTATATATATATGTACATATATATATATATATATATATGTATATATATATGTACATATATATCTATATATATGTATATATATATATATATATATATATATATATATATATATATATATATACAATATCTGACGCACTGATGTCTTAGACAAGTGTCTAAGTCATTTTAAGAGACTAACCTGAGTGCTATTAGTAAGTGCTTCTGCTAGCTGGTCTCTCAAGGTAGCGTTGATGTACTCGAGGTGTTTAGAGACAATGACACGAGCCTCTTCCACCGCCTGGAACTTCTCAGCTTCCAGCTCCTCTCTTAATCGCTCTGAGGACAACACAGAGTACTTACTGAAGAAGAAGGAGAAGAAGAAGAAGAAGAAGAAGAAGAAGAAGAAGAAGAAGAAGAAGAAGAAGAAGAAGAAGAAGAAGAAGAAGAAGAAGAAGAAGAAGAAGAAGAAGAAGAAGAAGAAGAAAAAGAAGAAGAAGAAGAAATTCTGCAACCCGGGAAGTGAACACAGGATCTTCCGCAGCATAAACAGCCAATAACAGACAAACTTATAATTACATAATAATATATGATGGCGAGAAAGATGCAATAAAACATATTGAACAAAATATCTTACCAAAATCAACCACAACTTCAAACTACGAAAAAAAATCTACAAAAATAAGAACTACAAATATAACGAAGTATGCCTTAGAAAACAGTTAGACAACAGGTCTTGGATAATAGAGGAGGAGGAGGAGGAGGAAGAGGAGGAGGAAGAGGAGGAGGAAGAGGAGGAGGAAGAGGAGGAGGAAGAAGAAGAGAAGGAAAAAGAAGTATGTGATATCACAAATGAAAACAAATGCTATGAGGTAGGTGCATGTTGCTTGCTGGGAGGGAGGTACATGTTGCATACTGGGAGGTAGGTGCATGTTACATGCTAGGAGGTAGGTGCATGTTGCTTGCTGGGAGGGAGGTACATGTTGCATACTGGGAGGTAGGTGCATGTTACATGCTAGGAGGTAGGTGCATGTTGCTTGCTGGGAGGGAGGTACATGTTGCATACTGGGAGGTAGGTGCATGTTACATGCTAGGAGGTAGGTGCATGTTGCTTGCTGGGAGGGAGGTACATGTTGCATACTGGGAGGTAGGTGCATGTTACATGCTAGGAGGTAGGTGCATGTTGCTTGCTGGGAGGGAGGTACATGTTGCATACTGGGAGGTAGGTGCATGTTACATGCTAGGAGGTAGGTGCATGTTGCTTGCTGGGAGGGAGGTACATGTTGCATACTGGGAGGTAGGTGCATGTTACATGCTAGGAGGTAGGTGCATGTTGCTTGCTGGGAGGGAGGTACATGTTGCATACTGGGAGGTAGGTGCATGTTACATGCTAGGAGGTAGTTGATAGCCTGGGTGACAAGGCATCAAGTCGAGAAGCCAAGACAGATTTTCCCACGGTAAGCCAGAACCTCTACTTGTGTCTATGCTAAACGAAAATGCATTCGTAAATATGCTAAACCTCCACATATTTCAAGCTCTAGTCTCCAACACTTCTTCAAGTCTCTAGTCTTCAACACTCCTTCAAGCTCTAGTCTCCAACACTCCTTCAAGTCTCTAGTCTTCAACACTCCTTCAAGCTCTAGTCTCCAACACTCCTTCAAGTCTTTAGTCTGCAACACTCCTTCAAATTCTAGTCTCCAACACTCCTTCAAGCCTCTGTTCTCCAACACTCTTTCTAGCCTCTATTCTCCAACACTCCTTCAAGTCTCTGTTCTCCAACACTCCTTCAAGCCTCTATTCTCCAACGCTCCTTCAAGCCTCTGTTCTCCAACACTCCTTCAAGTCTCTGTTCTCCAACACTCCTTCAAGCCTCTATTCTCCAACGCTCCTTCAAGCCTCTGTTCTCCAACACTCTTTCTAGCCTCTATTCTCCAACACTCCTTCAAGCCTCTGTTCTCCAACACTCCTTCAAGTCTCTGTTCTCCAACACTCCTTCAAGCCTCTATTCTCCAACACTCCTTCAAGCCTCTGTTCTCCAACACTCCTTCAAGCCTCTAGCCTCCAACACACACTATGCTGAACTAGACATATACATACCCATGCTAAGTCTGTGTTGCTCGCACAAGTGTTCCATCTCATCATTGTGCATCTTCTCAGCCTGCACGCGGCTCTCCTCGTCAGAGTTCTTCATGGCGACAGCCAGAAGCGCCTCCAGGTCTGACACCCTCTCCTTGTAGTCGGCCCGTAGTCGCTCTGAAGCAAGGAAGGTCGTGAGTACTAAGCCTCCCTAGCTAGTTGAGGCAAGAAAAATGGTGAACACTGAGTTTCCTCAACTAGGAAATCATCTCGAAATTGATGTGATTTCCTTTTGGAAATATTCAACACAAACAGGTGAAAGATCTACAAGGATATACGTATATATATATATATATATATATATATATATATATATATATATATATATATATATATATATATATATATATATATATATATATATATATATATATATATATATATATATATATATATATATATATATATATATATATATATATATATATATATATCGTGCCGAATAGGCAGAATTTGCGATCTTGGCTTAAATAGCAACGCTCATCTTGCCATATAGGAAAAGCGAAAATTTGTGTATGCAATAATTTCGCCAAAATCATTCTGAACCTAACGAAAAAAATATATTTCACTGTGTTTGTTTTGTATTAAATTATTGTAAACAAATCTAAAATATATTTGGTTGGGTTAGGCTAAAATAAATTGTTCTTGTTATAATAAGGTTAGGTAAGTTTTCTAAGTTCCTTTTGGTGCAAAATTATAAATTTTTACATTAGCATTAATGAAAAAATATATCTTTAAACGTATAAGAGAAATTTTTAGAAAGGACTTAATTTTAAATGAGTTCTTGCTAATTGACCAGTTTTACATATTCGGCACGACATATATATATATATATATATATATATATATATATATATATATATATATATATATATATATATATATATATATATATATATATATATATATATATACATATATATATATATATATATATATATATATATATATATATATATATATATATATATATATATATATATATATATATATGGAATAGTAGGAGAAGAATGATCATTCTGAGTACGAAATACTGGAGTACATTCACCCATTTTCACCCCTGGGAAACACAGGATGTACTCACCCATTTCCTCGTGGTGTTTCTCCTGTAGGTACTCCTGCTGGGTCCAGTTCTTCTCGTCTAGCCTCTGAAGTTTGCGACGCAGCTCCCATACGTCTCTGTCAGCGTTGGTCCTCATGTTCTCCAGCTCCTTGTGGTAGTAAGCGTCCTTGTCCGTCAGGCTGTCCTTTAGCGTCGAGATCTGCACCGGCAGGAGACGTCAGCTTTAATTTCTTCGTTGGTTTACGTAAGCGTTAAACAATAGTTTTTTGGGGGGCTGTTTATTTTCATGGACAAGTTTATATCGGGTTTTATGTTTAACTCGGAAAATGTTTTAGTTTTAAAACAATAGTAAAAATAGGCGTTGTTGCAGAATAAGCTTTTATTGGGGCAGCGTTAAGCTTTGTCTTAGAGTTTTAACATGTCTTGAACTTAATAAAGCTTCACCCAGAGCGAAATGTTGCCTCTAAACTACTGGAATTTGCTCTCGTTGAGAAAAGACACTGGTCTGGATAAACTGACTTGATAAACTCTTCACTGAGCGAAACGTTGCCACAATGAAAGCTGAATCTGTGTCTTTTCTTGACCCAGTCACATGTCTGCTACATGTGACGACCCTTACACACCTCTCACACGTCCCGTACACGCCCCTTACACGCCTCTTACACGTCTCTTGAACTCACTTCTTTAGTCATCTCCTCCTGACGTAGTTCCCACGATTGTTTGAGCGCTCTTATCTCCTGTTCCTTCTGTACCTTCATGGACTCTACCGCCAGGTGTTTCTCCTCAGCGTGGAGGTCATCCAATTCTGCCTTCAGTCTTGAGCACTCAGACCTCAGCTTGTCCTCCCACTGTGGAAGAGATAGAGAGATATATCAAGAGGGATTGAGAGAGAGAGAGAGAGAGAGAGAGAGAGAGAGAGAGAGAGAGAGAGAGAGAGAGAGAGAGAGAGAGAGAGAGAGAGAGAGAGAGAGAGAGAGAGAGAGAGAGAGAGAGAGAGAGAGAGAGAGAGAGAGAGAGAGAGAGAGAGAGAGAAAGAGAGAGAGAGAGAGAGACAGACAGAGAGAGAGAGATTTGAGAAAATTACTAGAGAAATCGCAGAATCCAGAGATGAGGATGAATAAGATTTCTAAACATCTTTGAAGAATAAGGTGACATCTTAAAAGCAAGGTTGTCAAGAACCTGACTCAAAACTAAGACGTATCTCATATCTGCTCGATACTAGAGGCTTCAAAATCCTGTACGAGGCATAAGTGCGCTCGCACCTTTAGTATGCACCACTTTCTTGGATTGCCTGTCCCTCTTCCACCTCCCTCTCTCCGTCTCATCTGCACCGTCTGGGCAGAATAGAGGATTTGAATCTCCGCAGGATACTTTATCCTACAAGCTTCCAGGTGAGATCAGAGAGAATAGCAACCCGGCCATAACGTCCGGGTTCCTACACTCTCTGGGGAAGTCTGGCTGAGACTAACTTGCCTGTCTCGCGATTAGGAGACGAAGGATCGAACCTCCACCCGTATCGTTGCTGCAAAAAAGAGAAGCATGCAAGGCAGCTCATCTCTCGCCTGAAATGGACTTCGAATGATCTTACATTATCATCAGAGTCTTCAACCCCAGAGAGATGCGAGCAGCCTTAATATTACATAAAAGATTAATACTGTCAGTGTACAACACATGGCTCTATTTAGCTGTCATCAAGAAGACAGCCTCTATACCACAAGACGGGCAGGAAAGAGTACTTACACTCTAGTTGTATCTCTCTCTAAAACATTACTTCTTTTAAGATCATTTTTTAAAGAATGACTCGAGTCTGGTACATATTTGCACTGCATACAGAAAATAATTATGTAAAGTCAGTTGACACAGTGAAATCTCTGGACCACAGCTGCCTTCAGCATCGTTCTATTCCCTATTAACGTAATTCGTAACAACAAAGGTTTAGCTAAGGTAATGCTACGTAAGACTGAGAAAGGTAACAGTTCTCCGCTTGTAAATAAGGGTAAGAACTCTTAGCCTCACCTTGTAAAGGTCAGGGAGTGTTAAGAGTGAGTGAGAGAGAGAGAGAGAAAGAGAGAGAGAATCAACAATACTTCCAAGCCCCAACAACTGTATTGCCTTCTCGGTCTGGATATTAGCCGTAAGTGAAGCTTGATGTAAGTCTGATAGCCACGGTAACTCACACCATCAGGGAACTGCAGCTGCCACGAGCGCACTCTGTGCTCAGAGGAGAGCATTTTGCACACCTGTTTTAGGTATTAACGTGTTCTTGACTGGTGGTTAGCAGGTGACAGGCAGCCTTAATGACCCCTCGTGTAGTAGACAGGCTTTAAACACAGTCAACCAGGCAGCTTCTCAGCAGTGACTGTCACACACACACCACTGTTCTCAGACTCACAGTTCCTCTCACAGCCTCTTAATGAACTATTCTAAAACACTTTAACAGCATCACTAGAAACGTGATTTGATAACGCTATACAAAGTGCGAAACATGATAAACCCTATACGAAGGGCGAAACATGACTTCAAGAAATTCCACACAGAGAGAAACGTTGCTGCAATAGGAGCTAAGTTTGCAACCCACTACTTTAGCATTGTCTTCAGTGTTAGAAAAGACTCACTTGATACCACAGCCTGACCACGTCTAGAGAGGGAGGGGGTCTGTCCCTACAATCGTGGGTTCTTCCCCTACAATCTTGGGAGTCTCCCCACATCTAGGGAAAGGGGATTTCCCCCACAATAGTGGCACTGTGTGCCAAGATCTCTGGCACTGCGCCAGTAGTCACTTACATAAATCAGCAATTTGTTCTCTCCAACCTTCCTTCCTCTGTGTCCTGTGTCCCTCTTGTACGTCACCACTAGTCACCACCACCAGTCACCACCAGTCATCCTGATCCCCTTCACCACCACCACCACCACCACCACCACCACCAACACTACCACTACTACCACCACCACCACCACCACAACCACCACCACCACCAACACCACCACCAGTGTCTGGACTCTCTGATAAGACTCGTGCAGTTTGTCATGTCCAATTAACATAGGCCAGAAAGTGGCCCAAAATTTTGATTATTTCCAGAAATTTTTAAGAAAAAAAATCTCATTTCTTTCTCGAATGCAAAGATATTTAAAGAACATAATAAAGCCGAAATAAAACATCTTAATAATCTTCTTTACTCAAACGTCTTAAAGACGTCTGAAGGATAAGGCTTCTTGGAGATATGTATATATTTTTTTACATCTTAGAACAATTGCAGCCTTTTAGTCATTAATTTAGAGAGACACACACGGGACTTTAATGGCATGAGAGAGAATGTTTTCTGTGTAGCTTCTAAGAGACGGAGGATCGAGCCTTAACACACTCCCTGAGATGTCAAGAAAGGACACACGTTGGTTTTCCTGGGGCAAAGTTTCGCTGATCTCCAGCCGTTCCTGCAGGAGCGACAGTTTGTCGTGCTGATCTCCAGCCGTTCCTGCAGGAGCGACAGTTTGTCGTGCTGATCTCCAGCCGTTCCTGCAGAAGCGACAGTTTGTCGTGCTGATCTCCAGCCGTTCCTGCAGGAGCGACAGTTTGTCGTGCTGATTGTAAAAACACGAACACAATGATGTGAGTAGCACAGTAACCCTGTGTGCTACCACGTGATGATCTATATCTAAGGCTGAAAATGAGGGAGAGAGAGAGAGAGAGAGAGAGAGAGACAGCATCACCTTACCTCAGCATTGAGTTCATTCTTCATCTTCTCTTGCTTCTGACGAAATTCTGCCTCAGCTTCCTCTGCCTGTCTCTTGACCCGATGTAGTGTGCTCTGTGGAGGTAAGTTTCTCACGTTATTATTGTGAGGGTGAGATGCTGACGTTATTATTGTGAGGGTGAGATACTCACGTTAGTGTGACTTAATGAGTTATGAGGCTAACTCCTCACACTTGCTCACTGATATCAATCTATATCATGCACTTCAACGCGGTAGCATTAATACACATACAATAATTCACATACATTTATACACATACACTTTTATCCTCAGCATTCAAAAACATACGCTGATTTATTTTCTAATTTATTTTCAGATTTATTTTCTCTCCAAGCAATTATTCTGATGGTTGAATGGTTCAGAGAACCGACATGTTGATAAATTAGACACATGTGCAACTCTTGGGTATCTTTATTGAGGAAACGTTTCGCCACACAGTGGCTTCATCAGTCCATACAAAGGAGAATCTTGAAGAACAGGAGGAGAATGAGGTAATCAGTCCCTCAACCTTGAGTCGATGTGGTCAGTCCATCAATCTTGAATAGAATGGAATGTTTACCTCATTCTCCTCCTGTTCTTCAAGATTCTCCTTTGTATGGACTGATGAAGCCACTGTGTGGCGAAACGTTTCCTCAATAAAGATACCCAAGAGTTGCACATGTGTCTAATTTATCAATTATTCTGATGATGGGAGGAAGTTATTCCGACGCACACGGATATAAAGGGTCTTTGATTAAAGGCATTAAGGTTCTCCCAATAATAGTGAAGCTACCTTTGTGGCATTCCATCTTTGTGGCACTCCATCTTTGTGGTACTCCATCTTTGTGGTACTCCATCTCTGTGGCACTCCACCTGTGCGACAGTAATTAAAAGTTTGGTACACAGGCGATCCACCAATGACAAGAGGATGGTGTGGCATCAAAGGGACTAATTACCTTGTACTATGGTCGGTTGTTTGTGTTTGAGGGGACGACAGCTACTCTGTACAACACAGCTCCTATTCCCTGTACTCACCTATTTGTACTCACCTATTAGTGGTTGTAGGGGTCGAGCCACAGCTCCTGGCCCCGCCTCTTCGCTGATTGCTACTAGGTCCTCTCTCTCCCTGCCCCATGAGCTCTATCATACCTCGCCTTAAAACTATGTATGGTTCCCGCCTCCAGTACGTCACTTTCTAGGCTATTCCACGGTCTGACTACTCTATGACTGAAGAAATACTTCCTAACATCCCTTTGATTCATCTGAGTCTTCAACTTCCAATTGTGACCTCTTGTGTCTGTGTCCCCTCTCTGGAACATCCCGTCTTTGTCCACCTTGTCTATTCCGCGCAGTATTTTATATGTCGTTATCATGTCTCCCCTGACCCTCCTGTCATCCAGTGTCGTCAGGCCGATTTCCCTCAACCTTTCTTCGTAGGACAATCCCCGTAGCTCTGGGACTAGTCTTGTTGCAAACCTTTGCACTTTCTCTAATTTCTTGACGTGCTTGACTAGGTGTGGATTCCAAACTGTGTGTGTGTGTGTGTGTGTGTGTGCGTGTGTGTGTGTGTGTGTGTGTGTGTGTGTGTGTGTGTGTGTGTGTGTGTGTGTGTACCAGCACCACCGTCGACAGCACTGGCATGCAAGCATTTTTAACACCATTTCTTTATCTTGTTAAGCACCAGACAATATATTTTCCCGAAACATTAGTTCACGAAGACAACATAAAAGTTAGTTCCAAACAATTTTTGTCTTACATTCCCTCAGGCGATTGTCTTACACCTTTCACGACACGACCAGACGCTCGTACCTCTCTCTATGATCAAACATAACAAGGCGGAAGATTAGTGATTATAAGAGTGTTGTAGTGTTGTATGGATAATCTAAATGAAGTTCACAGTGGCAACTTTTCCTTTCAGAGGCTAGCTGTAGAAATTTAGTAAAACAACAAAGTTTATACAATGGACATAGGCTACACACACCAGACAACGCTCAGAAATTGTAAGTTTCAAAAATAACATTGCTTGAAGGGGCGTTTCTGAGTGAGGCTATGTTAATGGAGACAGAGCAACTGCTCGCGTCTTTTCCCGTCGGCAGCAAATTGAAAACTGTTGACCTCTGAGAGTGTGGGACAGGAAAAGGTGGATGATAGTACAAGACAATTTGTCAAATCATGGCCACGCCCACTGATCGTTATGCAAGTAGTGCCACACTCCACAGCCTTGGCTCAATGAATATCATAAATAACATATCAAAGCTATCATACAGTATTATAAAAATGGGATACATTGATAAAATAATAAGCGTTACTATAACAGAATGTGTGGACAGTACGTCAGCTATAGAAAATGAAAGATATCCATATAAAAACAATCCTAACTTTGAAGAACTAATACTCAGACACTAAGTAAACAGACAAACACCTAATAACGCACAAACGTGCGTCACAACTTGGCTAGAACCACTGACAACTAACCCACAAATTAGAAATGAAAACTAGACGACGTACTCGCTCGTCTATGACCAATTTCAATTCGTCAAGACGGATGTACGGGCCGACAGGTGTGAGTATAAAGACGCTATACGCAGATCAAGACATTATTAGGACATCTGTACACTCATGGTAAAGAGTTATCAATTCATAACAGAGGTCAACCTTGAGCAAAAAGATCCTGCTATACGCAGTGGAGGACGGTTCGAGTCCCCTTCCGTTCTTCTGTTCATTCAGTGACAGTCGTTCAGAACGGCTTATCTTGGGTTGAAGGTCCCAATAAAAGCTTATTTTGCATCATGTGTCTTCATACCCAGTAGTCATGACGTCTGATTCTTTCAACTTACCTTGAAGTTTTGAGTTTCTGTCAGCAGGTGAGACCGTCTGGGTAACACAACGTAAAGACAACATACACTTCCTTACCTGCCCCACTTGACGATTCGGTGGCGCCTTCTTCAGGCCTCGTATCTCCTCCTCTAAGATTCTCTCTCTCATCTTGAGGTGCTCCATCTCCCGGGCCGACGCCCGCAGAGCCTTTTGAAGTTCGTGAGTGACTCCTCTCAGCTGGATGGCCTCCGCTTCGTAGCTCTTCAGATGACCCACCTCGAGAACACAAGGGTCACACGGATCACACAAGGCCATTCAAGGGCAAGCAGATTTCAAGGCACCACACGCTGGGTGGTGGGGAAGGGCAAGGCAAAGTAGGCCATAGCTATGAAGCTAAAGGTCTGGGATTCAAGGCAGGGCAGGTCATGTTCGTGACGGAAGAGGACGAGGCAGCAGAAAACCCATTTTATAAAAGAAAGAGGAAGAGATTCGAGGTACGTGGCCTGGTGGTTAACGCTCTGGCTTCACACGGTGAGGGCCTGGGTTCGATTCCCAGCCAGAGTAGAAACATTGGACGTGTTTCTTTCCACCTGTTGTCTATGTTCCCCATCAGTAAAATGGGTACCTGGGTGTTAGTCGACTGGTGTGGGTCGCATCCTGGGACACTGACCTAAGGAGGCCTGGTCACAGACCGGGCCGCGGGGGCGTTGACCCCCGGAACTCTCTCCAGATAAACTCCAGATAAACTAATGGACCATAGTGATGAAATAAAGAAGGGGCTACACTGGGCAGGGCCATAAGTTACAATGAATAAAGGATGAGACTTCATTTATAAATAGAGAGAAGAGGCTGAGGCTTAAGGCACAGGAGAGAAAAAGATTTGGGGGTTCGAAGCCGTGCCATAGATAAAGAGACAATGAGATCAGCAGCACATTGGTCTAATTGCACCAAAAAAAAAGACAGTCGGTAAATATTTTTAATTAAAAACACAGACCAATGAAAACAAGTTAATTCATTCTTATCAGTAAACACAACAAGGAGCAGCCAGAGTTTGCTTAAACAGCGACCAGGATTCTTTTCCAAACAAGAGAAATTAATGATGAATATCAGTGAGGATTTAAAATTTCATAAATGATCATCTTAATGAGAGACAAATCTCGGGTGTCAGGGAGAAGAATATTGTCTTTTAACATGACGAAAGATCGTGTAAATTGAAAACACGTGCATAGCAGAATTGTATTAGGACACGTTTTGCTCAGCGGGGGATTCGTCAGTACAATCACTGGATTAATAAAGAACCAGGTGAGTGAAACGTGTTCTAATTGTCCATACTCTGTATCTGTCTTAGTTATACATTTTTCGGTATTATACAACCTTGTATGATACAAGGTTCTGTTTACCTTGTATGATACAAGGTTCTGTTTACCTTGTATGATACAAGGTTCTGTTTACCTTGTATGATACAAGGTTCTGTTTACCTTGTATGATACAAGGTTCTGTTTACCTTGTATGATACAAGGTACTGTTTACCTTGTATGATACAAGGTATTGTTTACCTTGTATGATACAAGGTATTGTTTACCTTGTATGATACAAGGTATTGTTTACCTTGTATGATACAAGGTATTGTTTACCTTGTATGATACAAGGTACTGTTTACCTTGTATGGTACAAGGTACTGTTTACCTTGTATGATACAAGGTACTGTTTACCTCGTGTTATACAAGGTACTGTTTACCTTGTATGATACAAGGTATTGTTTACCTTGTATGATACAAGGTACTGTTTACCTTGTATGATACAAGGTATTGTTTACCTTGTATGATACAAGGTACTGTTTACCTTGTGTGATACAAGGTACTGTTTACCTTGTGTGATACAAGGTACTGTTTACCTTGTGTGATACAAGGTACTGTTTACCTTGTATGATACAAGGTACTGTTTACCTTGTATGATACAAGGTACTGTTTACCTTGTATGATACAAGGTACTGTTTACCTTGTATGATACAAGGTACTGTTTACCTTGTATGATACAAGGTACTGTTTACCTTGTATGATACAAGGTATTGTTTACCTCGTGTTATACAAGGCATTGTTTACCTCGTGTTATACAAGGCATTGTTTACCTCGTGTTATACAAGGCATTGTTTACCTCGTGTTATACAAGGCATTGTTTACCTCGTGTTATACAAGGCATTGTTTACCTCGTGTTATACAAGGCATTGTTTACCTCGTGTTATACAAGGCATTGTTTACCTCGTGTTATACAAGGCATTGTTTACCTCGTGTTATACAAGGCATTGTTTACCTCGTGTTATACAAGGCATTGTTTACCTCGTGTTATACAAGGTGGGAACCAGTACTGGAGTTTACCTGGAGTACTGAAACTACTCACGGTTTTCTGTGTAAGTTTTCATTGGTAGACTAATCTATAAGTAATCTCTAACATTTTTATAGACATACTAATATAGTGATCAACTAAAATCACAGTTAGAAAATAAAATTATATATGATAGCTACAGTACAGGTAAGTAGCAGAATACTACAAAATAAATCATATGTTTTATTAAATGGATAAGTATTGTATAAAGGAATACAGTGAGAGAAGGGAGGGAGCACTAAGACATACTGTATTCCCCTTAGCCGCTAGACTAGTCTTGTTGCAAACCTTTATACTTTTCCCTGTTTCCTGACTTGCTTCGTGAGATGTGGGTTCCAGGTTAGTGCCGAAGTGGTTGGGCGAGTGATTGTGAAAGATTTTCTTTTGTGTGTGTGTGTGTGTATGTGTGTGTGTGTGTGTGTGTGTGTGTGTGTGTGTGTGTGTGTGTGTGTGGTATAGCACTTCTCGGTATGTCATGCCTGTTTTTATGAATGCTT
>NC_091354.1:530336-532836 GCF_038502225.1 Cherax quadricarinatus
GTTTTTATGAATGCTTCATAAAATAAAACATGTGATAGACATGCCTTGCGAAATCCTAATAATACGAATGTAAACAAACAGCCGTACGGATGGGGTTAGAACCCATAGTGAATGAGTTTTACGACTCCCTTGCCATGGGTTCTAACACCATCCGTACGGTGGTTTGTAATAAATATGTTGCGTAAGAATTAATGTTTATTTAAACCTTACTAGAATAATTTGGGCACTTAGTAATGGCTTCAACACAGTTCTATGTGGGAAAAAAATATCCCTGAGCATTCACAGCACATAAAAAAATTTGTACATTTCTATTTAGTGGTGGTGGTGAAGGCGGTTCTATTGTGCAGTTAAGACCCTGAACAACGCCTTGTTTGAGAGTGTATCCGGGAAAGTAACTTGGAGTCTTCCTGTATCGTACAGGTTCCCAGTCAATTATTTGCATAAATCTGTGTATCTTGTATACGTGTAGATAAGTGGTTCAGAGAACCAACAAGTTGATAAATTAGACACATGTGCAACACTTGGGTATCATTATTGTGGTGAATGTTAGAAGGAGTTTGACGTAATCAGTCCCTCAGCTTGGAGTTGATGTAATCAGTCAGTCTTTATTGATGAACTGATTACATCGACTCAAGGCTGAGGGACTGATTACCTCAAACTCCTCCTGTTCTTCACCGTTCTCCTTTGTATGGACTGATGAAGCCACTGTGTGGCGAAACGTTTCCTCAATACAGATACCCAATTGTTGTACATGTTTCTAATATATCACCATATATACGTCATGATCCTCATCCAGCGTTCTCTGTTCATGACTTCTTGGGCAGTCAGGTCGACAAAGTGGCTGATTAGTTCATGGTGTAGACTGCCACTCAGACCAGTGTAGTGTAATCTGTGTTCTGAAATTTCTATGACGACTGCTGGATACTGTGGCACATAGTCTGTAACACAGATACTGATAGTTTGTGTTTGTTGAGATCTATATTATTAACTTCTATATGGCATGATACAATAAGCTTAAAGATTGTCTCTCATCAAAAAGTACAATAAGCTTAAAAAAGAGTACAATAAGCTTAAAAGTTGTCTGTCATCGACAAAATAATAATAAGCTTAAAGATCGTCTGTCTTCAAAAAAAAGTTCAATAAGCTTGAAGTCTGTCTTCCAAAAAATGAATTTCGTAGTCTGATGATCCTCTTGAAATTTTTACGAGAAAAGTTTTCCAAAGATCATTATCTTCTGACCTCAAATGGTTAGCGAGAAGGTTTTTTGAAAAGTGTTTGTGTCATCTTCACGGTTTTATTTCCTTAGTGGGTTTACAGCTGTCCATGAAGGTCTCATTGTCAGATTGTATTTAATCATGGTAAATGGTGTCCATGGCTTCATGTCTATTGCTGTATTTTCATTTAATCCATCTGTAGATCTTGTGAGTAACGAAAACTGTGAAGGGTTAACGAAGGCATCTCGCTTACAATTTGTTCGGTCGTTGTGGGGGTTGAAGTCTAGCAGCCAAGTGTCTGGCCTATCGTGATGTTTGTCCAAGTTCCATGATAACTGTCCTTTGTCTTCCCTACTTTTTCATATTTACTGTTTCACGGTATCGTCGAAGAGGAAGACAGTGGACGTTAACGTCATCCACCTACATTTGAAAGAGCAGAGATCCCAATTTTGATCCTTGTAGAGCCTGCTGGTTACTCTTGTACATTTGACGCATTTTGTTTGAGCAGTCGGTTTTTGTCCTCGTATTATGTACTCTTTCTGCTCTTTCTACTTGTTCCTTAAGGTTTCGGCTCGGTATCTTGAGTAGTTGTGTCAATTTTTTTTTTTCAGTCCGTGAATAGGAAGTTGAAATATCTCTTTGGCTTTAACTCTGTTGTGTGTGAGTGTGAGTGTGAGTGTGTGTGAGTGTGAGTGTGAGTGTGTGTGAGTGTGTGTGTGTGTGTGTGTGTGCCTTCTGGCTATAACTTACTACAAAAGTGATGTTTCCTCTTGGCACAGTTTATGTTTGGCACAAGGATGCTATTACAGAGTGAGTGCCAAGAGCCAGGAGGGGAAGAGAGGTATGGTAGGTAGGGAAAAATGGGAGGCTACTGAGGTGTGGTGGGTAGGGACACATGGTAGTTACTGAGACATTGTTAGACAGGAAAGCAGAATGAGTAAGTCCTGAGGAAGGAATGCATAAAGTAACCAGCTGCTTAAGCGAACCACAAAAAGGAAAAAACAACACTATAACTACCTACCTCGGCCAGTTGTTCGTCAGCAATACGTCGATCCTCAGCCACCTTAATAAGGGAATCAGCCAGTTCAGACTCCACAATGTTCCTCATAGCAGTAATCCTCTCCTGAGGAGAGTAACTCATCAGGGCCACTACCACTGTTTTTAACACTGTGTAATACTTCTCCCCTTCCCACACACACACACACACACACACACACACACACACACACACACACACACATATGATAAGTGGAGACAGACAGGGAGGGGACAGACAATCTGATCGC
>NC_091354.1:537836-575336 GCF_038502225.1 Cherax quadricarinatus
ACCAAAATATTCTTTATTGAATATGACTGTCCGTTCAGAATTGTAAAAAAGTATGTTTAGCAATTTTAAAAGATTTAACAATTAAGCGCATCGGGTATTTTAGATCATTGGCTATTTTACAAATTTTCAATATTTCTTCATCTATGAATTCTGGGCTACAATACGCGAAGCTCTCAAAAACATGGATGAGAATACAGATTCAAAATATACATCACAATGTGAAGAATAATCGTGTGCATAAGAACAGTTATTTTCTGGTTTTCTGTATATTTTGAGTTTAAAATCAAAGTCCCCCCTTAAGGGATTGGAATGTAAATCGATAAAGAATGAATATCAGTTTTTGAGAAAGTCTTCTAATTTGATGAGATCTAAAGTAACATATTTGTCTAATCTCAACATCATGTCATTGCCCGATACCTCTTATAAATGTTCTTTCTCTCTAACTCCCTATATTGAATTCCCCCCGTCTCGCACTCCCTTATTCTTCCCGTCTCCTTGTCTCGCCTCCTGCCTTAACAACGCTGGAAACACTGAGACAAATTATATTGTGACAAACCATTTGCAATTTCAACATTTCACGCTAGGGCAGCTGGGATCTCTGCAGCCATGATGGTGCTCAGACTAATGTTGTTATGGCGCTGAGGCGGACTAATGGTAGTGGCGCTTAACACTGCTCTCTCTCTCTCTCTCTCTAATCTCTCTCTCTCTCTCTCTCTCTCTCTCTACTCTCTCTCTCTCTCTCTCTCTCTCTCTCTCTCTCTCTCTCTCTCTCTCTCTCTCTCTCTCTCTCTCTCTCTCTCTCTCTCTCTCTCTCTCTCTCTCTCTCTCTCTCTCTGTATATGTATATATGTTTATGTGTATATATATACATATATATATATATATACATAAAGACAGCATCTTTGCAGGTAGGTACTCTGTTCTGACGCATATTGCGAAAGGGAAGCCTGTTAAACAACTTCACTACCTGAGGATTGATGCTGTTCTTGTCATTTGAGCATGAAGATACCGTTAACACTAATAATAATAATTATTATATTAATAATAGTAACAATAATAATAACAGTAATAATAATAATAGTAATGATAATAATAATAATAATGACAATAATATTAATAATAATAATATTAATGACAATAATGATAATAATAATAATAATAATAATAATAATAATAATAATAATAATAATAATAATAATAATAATAATAATAATAATAATAATAATAATAATGCCTCCACAGAATTACCTGAATAAGAGAGACTTATCTCTCTCTCCCCAGAGCAAGAGACTAAATTTCCCCTGCTTAAACACCTCTGCATTAGAGGACTCAGACGTAGGAAGCACAAGGAAATTAGGAACCAGGACCACGGAACCTAATTAACATTTGGGAAATGAAAGGGAACTAATTACCAGAAGCCAAAGCAAAATTAGTAGAAAAACCTAATTAAGAGTAATTAAGAAGGGAAAGTAATTAGGAAGACATATAATAGAGACACCTGATTAGAGGGATGCTGTATCTAATTAAGGGCACCTAATTATCTATGTGCAGTGTAATTTTATAATTATTAAAAGGGAATCATCTTTTCTTTCCTTAAAATCTCACAAAATTTCTAAATTAGATTTTGATTTTGATTTTTTCCTACAATTCGGTATTTAAAATTTGGTTAAGTGATTTTTTTGTAACTGGGCGAAACGTGACTTGATTAAAGCTCTATACAGGGCGAAAATTGACGTGATAAAACTCTACAATGAGTGAAATGTGAATTGATGAAGCTCTACGCAGAGCGAAACGTGACAATAAAGTTTTACACAGAGCGAAACATGACCGGATGAAGCTCTACAGGAAACGAAAAGTTGCTAAAGCTCTAAACAGTTCGAAACATTACTTGACAAAGCTCTACGCAGAGGGAAGCATAATTTGGAAGAACTCTACAGAGAGCGAAACATTGTTTATACAGCTGTGCACAGAGCGATACACGATAAAGCTCTACACAGGGCGAAACACGACTTGATAAAGCTCTGCACAGAGCGTTGACCCAGCGAAGCATCGTACAGAAACGTGTTTCTCTTCAATATCATCGAAGTTTCGCCCTTCGAGTCCCTCCTTTTATTCGCGTTTCTGGCGAAAATGGAGAATAAATTTGGAGATATGGAATTGTGTAGCAACCTAAGAATAGCGAAGATAAATGGCGCAGGTGGACTAGTTATGTTTAAAATTATTATTTTTTTTCTTAAATTTCATAGTTCTGTTGTTTACTCTTAGTGGTTCTGTTGTTTACTCTTAGTGGTTCTGTTGTTTACCCTTAGTGGTTCTGTTGTTTACCCTTAGTGGTTCTGTTTACCCTTAGTGGTTCTGGTGTTTACTCTAAGTGGTTCTGTTGTTTACCCTTAGTGGTTCTGTTGTTTACCCTTAGTGGTTCTGTTGTTTACTCTTAGTGGTTCTGTTGTTTACCCTTAGTGGTTCTGTTGTTTACCCTTAGTGGTTCTGTTGTTTACCCTTAGTGGTTCTGTTGTTTACCCTTAGTGGTTCTGGTGTTTACTCTAAGTGGTTCTGTTGTTTACCCTTAGTGGTTCTGTTGTTTACCCTTAGTGGTTCTGTTGTTTACTCTTAGTGGTTCTGTTGTTTACTCTTAGTGGTTCTGGTGTTTACAATTAGTGGTTCTGTTGTTTACCCTTAATGGTTCTGTTGTTTACCCTTAGTGGTTCTGTTGTTTACCCTTAGTGGTTCTGTTGTTTACCCTTAGTGGTTCTGATGTTTACTCTTAGTGGTTCTGTTGTTTACTCTTAGTGGTTCTGATGTTTACTCTTAGTGGTTCTGTTGTTTACTCTTAGTGGTTCTGTTGTTTACCCTTAGTGGTTCTGTTGTTTACCCTTAGTGGTTCTGTTGTTTACTCTTAGTGGTTCTGTTGTTTACCCTTAGTGGTTCTGATGTTTACTCTTAGTGGTTCTGTTGTTTACCCTTAGTGGTTCTGTTGTTTACCCTTAGTGGTTCAGTTGTTTACATCTAATGGTGATGTTTACATCTCATGGTAATACTGCTGCTCTCATGGCATTGTTTACACTGCATACGCCTCAAGGTCAACTCTGTTTGCGTCTCACGTCTAGACTGTTTGCCCATTGCTAATAAATGTCCTTAAATGACTGTCATTATATCCCTTCTGATATGATTATTTCCCTAATTGACCCTGCTTAATGAAGGCTCCTCCTCTCGTTCGGTGAATTACACAGGCAGTTGTGTGAACCTCGTTAATGGAGTGTCAGGTGGGCTAATTGAGGAGATTAACCAGTCTCTGGTGATGGGGGGGGGAGGGGGAATTAACCCCTTAAGGAGATTCTACGCTTTCTATTAATTAGCGAGTAATGTGTGTGTTTTAATCGTTGATTTTCCGTATTTATAGGGTGAGGTGGGACGTGGTGGATATAATGGGGAGGTGGATTGATGAGTAAACCAGGCTCCAGGATGTGTGTGTGTGTGTGTGTGTGTGTGTGTGTGTGTGTGTGTGTGTGTGTGTGTGTGTGTGTGTGTGTGTGTGTGTGTGTGTGTGTGTGTGTGTGTGTGTGTGTGTGTGTGTGTGTGTGTGTGTGTGTGTGTGTGTGTGTGTGTGTGTGTGTGTGTGTGTACGTTTGGACACATATGTACATAACATAGACTAACACATTTAAGATCAGAGAGGGAGAGAGAGAGAGAGAGAGAGAGAGAGAGAGAGAGAGAGAGAGAGAGAGAGAGAGAGAGAGAGAGAGAGAGAGAGAGAGAGAGAGAGAGAGAGAGAGAGAGAGAGAGAGAGAGAGAGAGAGAGAGAGAGAGAGAGAGAAGATATCTCAAACAACCAGAGATAAGTATAAAGTATTCAACTCAAGCAGGACCTTTAAATGGAGACTGGGGTGTCTCTCTCATATTAAGCACTCAGACCAACCTCACCTTTGTGAGTAAAACTCCTTTTAAGCACCTGCCCCCCAGTGGCTTTTTATTTGCCGTTTTTGTCGACAGGGGTTTTCTGTTCTAGCACTTGCTGTCTTCAGGGGAAATAATGTGAAATTACAAAAAGAAGAAGAAGGGGATTGTGTGGGTTGTGTAGCTGTGTTGGGGTTATAGTGGGTTTCTGTAGCTGTGATGGGGTTGTTGTGGGGTTGTGTAGCTGTGTTGGGGTTGTTGTGGGGATTCTGTAGCTGTGATGGGGTTGTAGTGGGGTTGTGTAGCTGTGATGGGGTTGTTGTGGGGTTGTGTAGTGGTGTTGTTGGGGTTGTTGGGGTTGTGGGGTAGCTGTGTTGGGGTTGTAGTGGGGTTGTGTAGCTGTGATTTGGGGTGGTGTAGCTGTGTTGGAGGTGTGGTGTGGATGTGGTAGGGGTTGTGTAGTTGTAGAGTGTGGTTGTGTGGGGTTGTAGTTTGGTTGTTGTGTGGTTTTGGAGGGGTTGTGGTGTGGTTGTGGTGGGGTTGTGGTTTGGTTGTGGTATGGATGTGGTTTTAGCTTGGTGGTGGGGTTGTGTTGTGGATGTGGTGTGGCTTTGTGTAGTGTGGTTTGGTTGTGGTGGGGTTGTGGTGGATGGTTTTAGGTGTGGTTGGTGGTGTGGATGTGGTGTGGTTGTGGTGTGGTTGTGGTGGGGCTGTGGCGTGGTCTGGTGGTGGTTGTAGTGTAATTGTGGTGGGGCTGTGGCGTGGTCGTGGTGTGGTTGTAGTTGGGAGGAGGTGTGCCTTGAGACGACAACGCTAGCGGCTCAGGGCCAACCACACTGCCATCCCACCACCATCAGGAGTCAGCACAGTGCCAACCCACCAGCCTCACTTGAGAGGCAAATTCCCTCACTCTAACACCTCAGTCTGAACGGTATCTTACAGCCTCTCGCTAGGACGCTCTCTCACAGCAAGGTTACTGCAGCTTTTTTAAGCGTTGAGGACCAAATGTGTCAGTGTTTTGCACACTGCCAGTTCATGTTATGTTAAAGGAGATGCAAGAAGGCAGGCAGGCAGTGTGCCAAAGCGTGGAAATGAGGAAAATGAATTAAGGACAAGAAGGAAAACTTTAAGAAAACAAAAATGAACATTCTAACAGAGTTGAATATAAAACAAACATATAATTTCTGGTTTGTATGTTGAAGGATACAACAGGAATTATGGATGTGTGGAGAAACTGGAAGAGGATTTACCAGCCTCTGTCAGGAAATTATCTAAATGACATTATTCATTGTCATCCATCATATTTCTTCCTCCATTTCACCACTGAACACATTCTCCACGTGCCCTGTTTCGTATCATCCTTTTCACGCATGATAGACGCCTCGGGAGGAGAAAGAGAGAGAGAGAGAGAGAGAGAGAGAGAGAGAGAGAGAGAGAGAGAAAAGACAGCATCATGCCAGCAAATCTCAACAAAGTCTTCCAGTGGGCAACAGACAATATCATGCTAGGTAAAAAGGACACAAGTTTAACTAATGTGACATTTTCTCAATTAACATCTTACACCTCTGTGTACCTGATTCCTTGGATGGAGAGCCCCTCACCAGCGTTAATATAGAGGGGGAAGGTAGAGGAGAGAGGCTTCACACGGCCCCTCAACTTATGGTGGAGAATGCCCAAAATAAATCCATTACTTCCTCCCTACGTCTCAGCCAGCCGGCTAGTAAGCCAGCCGGTAATCTAGCCAGCCAGTCCACCAGGCTGCCAGTTAGCCAAGCCTGCCAGAAAGCCAGTAAGCAGCCTGCAGAACCAGCCAGCCTGCCAGCCAGCCAGCCAGCCAGTCAGCCAGTCAGCCAGACAGTAAACCAATGAGCTAGCCGTAAGCCGCTGGGATACCGGGATCACAGGGTTTCCCTGTGAGTGTCAAGAAATATAACAGTCGCGCCTGTCTAAATATAACAGCTGCGCCTGTCTAAAAATCACAGCTGCGCCTGTCTAAACATAATAGCAACCACTGTCTAAACATAACAGCAGTACTGTCTAAACATAACAGCAGCCACTGTATAAACATCCTATTTACAATTTCCGTTCAGACTATTTGTGATCTTGGCTTACGAGTTGTGGTGGGAGGGGGTGAGTGCACAGATGCTACGTCAACTGACAAGCTCGTCTAACATACGCTGAAAGACGTACGTGGAAAGTACGTAGAAAGGAGACGGACTTAGAAAGACGTAATGAGAACTCCGGAGAAATTATGAGGTTTAAAATGGGTAGAGAAAGAAAGACAAAAATAGTTGGCAGCCCTTTTCCCATTTTTATCACTGTTGTGATGTTCACTTCTAGGGTAACTGACGATTTTATTTTTCGCCGTCTCAGTAAACATTGCTCAGGGCACTTTACGAAGACACTTACTCCACCATAAACATTTCTCATACTAACTACTTTCTTTCCTAAACATTTCTCCATATTCCCTATGAAAGACTACTCCCTATAAGTTATCAGTATGCCTCATGGAGGAAAATCCTTGTCTCTTAAATATGTCTGAGGCACCAGAAGTCAAAGAGGGGAGACAAAGAAAAAGAGCAGCGCCAAGTGCGCGAACTCAGATCTACGTTATGAACTAGCATGGCAGGAGGAATCTCTATTAGATTTCGTTGCTGAATGGGATTTCTCTTTTCATTTTTATAGTCGTGTCTTTTTCAGGCGACTCAGAATGACTAGACAGCAGGGGAAGGGAGGGTAAGTCATGTGAAAACCATCATGTCCGCCACTTATACAGCAAGACAGCCGTCGAATGAGTTACGGTGAATATATTTCTTCTTTTGGTCACCCCCCCTTACGTTGGTGGGCAACAGCCGATGTCATTAATAAAAATATTGAAAGAAAACTTTAGTAACTACAAGCCTTCCTGAGCCTGCATCTTAAGAATCTTCAAGGAAAACAAGACTTCTCAAAATTATATTGGACTTGTATTTGAAGATAAGTTTCATTGTCTCGATCTTTTAGAACGAGATATTATTATAGTTCTGTGCAGTGTGCCACAATCTTGGGTTGAAATGAGTCATGGTTTTGAGCTTGTAGTTTTACACACTCAATACACTTCTAGTCAATACTCTGGGAAATAAAACACCTGCTCTTGCAGTCATCTTGTCAGATGTCATCAAAGATTTGAATTTCGAGTGCCCAGGGGAAATCACTCACATGTATGACTCAATGTCAATATCAGTGGCTATCTAGATTTTATTCTGCATGTGTTCGTTATAGCAACACTTTAAAACAATGATCTCATTGAGAGACTGAGAGAATAGAAGTCACAGAATTCACGTTTCGGTCGAGTTATCATGGACCAGGTATGTAAATCAGACATTGTTTCAAGTGTCATACGTCAGGTTCTGAAAGTGATGAGCCCAGTGGGGAATACTGAAAGGGCGACAAGTAGAGGGAGAATTGGGGTGGTGTGGCAAGCTGCCCACTGGTGCTCACACCCACACCTGCTATAGGGAGGGACGACATGGAATAATGCTGAAAACGTGAAGGAAACGATGCTAGAGCGTCAGTGTTGGAATAGTTGTCGTGCTTGTGTCCTCTGCGACAACATCTGGCTCCGCTATCACGTCTCCTGCCGGCGCTGATGCAGAAGCTTCTGCTTGTTAGCAGTGCCACTCTCCGCCAGCCTCTGCTAGTGTTGTTTAGAGGTATGAGGCCACTAATGCCAACCTCATCAACACACTAGGACGCAGCAGGAACCAGGCTCGACACACCTTCAGTAACGCACCTCTTCATAACTGACTACTGAGCACATCTTACCTCAAACAACCCTCTACTAAAGATTATAAATTCCCACCTATACTAATTCTCTGGGTAAAGCTGCCACTTAGTACCTGAGAATAAGTATAAAACGTCCTGCTACATCCATAGCACAAGGTGATTTGAGTGGATTAAAGAAGTGGATGTTGGTGAGTAATTATAGAGAGTCTTGGTGGCCTCCTTGCCTCTGTCCAAGCAGGCACTATGACGTAAGTGTGTATCATGCTCCAATTTTCTTCGTTTTCTATAAGAGAGTGGGTAACATCTTTGGGAATGAGTATGATTATCCTCGTGATGCCTTTGAACTAAAATAAAACCTTAATAATGTATATATATATATATATATATATATATATATATATATATATATATATATATATATATATATATATATATATATATATCTTTATATATATATACTATATATATATATATATATATATATATATATATATATATATATATATATATAGGATAAGTCCTCTGGTGTAAATTATGGGACCATTATGAGAGAGATGCATAAAAAGACTTCAAGGAAGAATGTTGGATTTCTTCCTGAAGCCGTTTGATATTCCACTTCCCTACCCCATCTTTTAGCATATTTTTTTGCAATAGGGAATATTTATTACATAATATGGTATATATATATATATATATATATATATATATATATATATATATATAAGTATAAAATTTTCCTGAACGATTCAAGGGTTTTATACTCTTTTAACTAGTATTGTGTATATTTGTGTGGCCAAGAGGAGGTTCAGTGACTAGTCAAAGTGGTAGTAACAATCAAGTGGTAATGACAATCAAAGAGTAAATTATAACAACCAAAGTAAACAATAACAATCAAAGTAAGTAATAACAATCAAAGTAAGTAATAACAATCAAAATGCACGTAATAACAATCAAAGTAAGTAATAACAATCAAAAGTAAGTAATAACAATCAAAGTAAATTACAACAACCAAAGTAAGCAATAACAATCTTAAGTATTAACAATCAAAAAGTAAATGACAATAACAATCAAAGTAAGTAATAACAATCAAAAGGTAAATGTATAATCAAAAGTAAGTAATAACAATCAAAGTAAGTAATAACAATCAAAAGTAAGTAATAACAATCAAAAATTAAGTAATGACAATCAAAGTAAGTAATAACAATCAATAAGTAATAACAGTCAGGTGGGTGATGACAGTCAGGGTGGGCGATGACAGTCAGGGAGGTGATGACTGATCAGGAATTCAGGTTATGACAGTGAGGGGTGGGCGATGACAGTCGAGGGTGGGTGATGACCAATCAGGGGTGAGTGATGACAGTCGGTGGTGACGACAGTCGAAATTAGGTGATGACAGTCGAGGTGGTATTGACAGCCAGGTAGAGTGATGACAGTCGAAAGTGGTATTGACAGCCAGAGGTAGTGATAACAATCGAATTAGGTGATGACAATCAGAAATTGAAGTGATGACAATCGAATTGCAAGTGATGACAATCGAGTCGGTATTAACAATCAATTAGGTAACAGTCAGAAGTGGTGATGACAGTCGGGGTGGGTGATGACAGTCAGGGTGGTGATGACCCAGTCAAAGTGGTGGTGTGAATCTGAGTAAATGAGTGACGATCAGGGTGGGTGATGACAGTCAGGGTGGGTGACAGCCAGGGGTGGTGATGACAGCCAGGAGTGGAGTGACGTAGCAGAGTGAGTGGTGACGGCCAGGGGTGAGTGATGACAGTCAGGGGTGGGTGGTATTGATCAGGGGTGAGTGATGACAGTAAGGGGTGGGTGGTGGCAGCCAGGGTGGGTGGTGACAGGCAGGGGTGAGTGATGACAGTAAGGGGTGGTGGTGACAGCCAGGGGGTGAGTAATGACAATCAGAATTGAGTGACAGTCAGGGGTGGAACATGACAGCCAGGGGTGGGTGACAGTCAGGGTGACGATGATGACTGAGGTGGGTGATGAAACAGTCAAAGTGGGTGATGACAGTCAAAGGAGTGGAGTGAAGACAGCCAGGGGTGAGTAATGACAGCCAGGGGTGGGTGGTGACAGTCAGGGGTGGATGATGTGTGAAGTGGAATGTATGTGGTGAGTGATGACAGTAAGGGTGGGTTGGTGACAGCCAGGGGTGGGTGATGACAGTCAGGGGTGGGTGGTGGCAGCCAGGGGTGGGTGTTGACAGGCAGGGGTGGGTGATGACAGTAAAGGGGTGGGTGGTGACAGCCAGGGGTGGGTGATGACGGTCAGGGGTGGGTGATGACAGTCAGGGTGGGTGATGACAGTCAGGGTGAGTGATGACAGTCAGAGGCAGGTGGTGACAGTCAGGGGTGGGTGATATTGACCGGGATTGGGTGATGACAGCCAGAAGTGGGTGATGACAGTCGGGGGTGGTGATGACGGCCAGGGGTGGGTGGGTGGCGGCAGGGTGAGTGATGACAGTCGAGGTGGAGTGATGACAGTGAAGTGAGTGATGACAGCCAGGGGTGGGTGATGACAATCGAAATTGGAGAGAGGTGATGACAGTCGGGGTGGGCGATGACAGCCAGGGGTGGGTGACAGTCGGGGTGGGTGATGACAGTCAGGGGTGGGTGATGACGGCCGGGGTGGTGATGACAGTCAGGGTGAGTGATGACAGTCAGGGGTGGTGATGACAGCCAGGGTGGGTAATGACGGCCAGGGGTGGGTGGTGACAGTCAGGGGTGGGTGGTGACAGCCGGGGTGGTTGATGACGGCCAGGGGTGAGTGATGACGGCCAGGGGTGGGTGATGACAATCAGGGGTGGGTGATGACAGTCAGGGTGGGTTATGACAGTCAGGGGTGAGTGATGACAGATCAGGGGTGGGCGGTATTGGCTAGGGGTGGGTGATGACAGTCCAGGGGTGGGTGATGATCAGGGTGGGTGATGACAGCCAGGGTGATGTGGCGATCGGGGGTGGAACAGTAGTCAGGGTGAGTTGATGACCAGGGATGAGTGATGACAGCCAGGGGTGGGTGATGACAGAAAGGGGGTGGGTGATGACAGCCGGGGGTGGTGATGACAATCAGGGGTGGGTGACAGTCAGGGTGGGTTATGACGGCCAGGGTGGGTGGTCGGGGTGGTGGTGACCGGGGTGGTGATGACAGTCGGGGTGGTGATGACAGTCAGGGGTGGGTGATGACGGCCAGGGGTGGGTGGTAGGCGGTCGGAGTTGAGGTTGATGGACGGTCGAGGAGTGAGTGATGACAGCCAGGGTGCAGATGGCCAGCAGCCAGGGGTGGGTGGTGACAGTCGGGAGTGGGTATTGACAGCCAGGGTGGTGATGACAGCCAGGGGTGGGATGACCTTGAGGGTGGTGATGACAATCGAAATTGGGTGAGTGACAGTCAGGGGCAGGTGATGACAGTCAAGGAATTAGGTGATGACAGTCAGGGTGAGCGATGACGGCTAGGGGTGGGTGATGACAGTCAGGGGGTGGGTGACAGTCAGAGTTGGGTGATGACAGCCAGCGGGGTGAGTGTGACAGCCAGGGGTGGGTGGTGACAGTCGGGGGTGGGTGATGGCAGCCAGGGATGAGTGATGACAGCCGGGGAGTGTGATGACTTATTAAGAGGGTGGAGTGATGACCAGGGGTGGGTGATGACAATCCGGGGTGGGTGATGACAGTCAGGGTGGGTTATGACAGCCAGGGGTAGGTGATGACAGTCAGGGTGGGTTATGACAGCCAGGGTGAGCGATGACAGTCAGAAAGTGGAGTGGTAACCAGTCAGGGGTGGGTGATGACAGTCAGAGGTGGAGTGATGACTGATCAGGAGTGAGTGATGACAGTCAAGTGGAGTGACAGTCAGAGTGAGTGATGACAATCAGAGTGATGACAGTCAAGGGTAGTGATGACAGTCAAGGATTAGGTGACAATCCAAGGTGGAATTATGACAATAAAAGTGGAAACGATGACAATCAAGTGGGTGATCAGAGAAGTGCATGATGACAGTCAGGGAGTGGGTGATGACAGTCAGGGAATGCGATGATGAATCAGGTGAAGGTATTGACAGCCAGGGTAGAGTGACAGTCAGGGGTGATGATGACAGCCAGGGTGGTGATGACAGTCAGGGTGAGTAACCCGACAGTCAGAAATTGGTAGTGACAGTCAGGGTGGTGATGACAGTCAGGGGTGGGTGATGACAGTCCAGGGGTGGGTGATGACAGTCAGGGTGGGTGATGACAGTCAGGGTGGGTGATGACAGTCAGGGTGATGACAGTCAGGGGTGGGGTGATGACAGTCAGGGGGTGGGGATGATGACGGTGAGGTGGTGATGACAGTCAGAGGGTGGGTGATGACAGTCAGAAATTAGGTGATGACAGCCAGGGTGGTGATGACAGCCAGGGTGGGTGATGACAGTAAGGGTGGGTGGTGACAGCCAGGGGTGGGTGATGACAGTCAGGGGTGGGTGGTGACAGTCAGGGGTGGGTGATGACGGTAAAGTTGGTGGGTGGCAAAATAAGGAGTGGAGTGGTGACAAACGAGTGAAATGATGACAGTAAAAGTGAGTGGTGACAGCAGGGTGGAGTGATGACAATCAGGGTGGGTGATGACAGTCAGGGTGGGTTATGACAATAGGGGTGGGTGATGACAGTCAGAGGAATGAGCAATGGCGCCAGGGTAGGTGATGACAGTCGGGAGACAGGTGATGACAGTCAGGGTGGAGTGAAGACAGCCGGGGTGGTAATGACAGCCAGGGTGGGTGGTGACAGTCAGGGTGGATGATGGCAGCCAGGGTGGGTGATGACAGCCGGGGTGGGTGATGACGTGGGGTGGGTGGTGACAGCCGGTGGGTGATGATGACAGTCGGGGTGGGTGGTGGCAGCCAGAATTGGGTGGTGACAGAGCAGGGTGAGTGATGACAGTAAAGGGTGGGTGGTGACAGCCAGGGAGTGGGTTGATGACAGTCAGGGTGGGTGGTGTAACCAATCAGAGTGGGTGATGACAGTCAAGTGAAGTATTGATGATCAGGGCAGGTAAGTGACAATCAGGGTGATGACAGCCAGGGTGAGTGATGACAGCAGGGTAAGTGTGTAATCAAGATGGGTGTAGCCCAGGCCAGGGGTGGGTGAAATTGGCCGGCCAGGGTGGGTGATGACAGTCAGGGTGGGTATTGACCAGTAAGGGTGATGATGACAGCCAGGGTGGGTGACAATCAGGGTGGTGATGACGGTCGGGGTGGGCGATGACAGCCAGGGTGGGTGATGACGATCCGAAGTGGTGATGACAGTCAGGGTGGGTGATGACAGCCAGGGTGGGTGATGACAGTCAGGGGTGGATGATGACAGTCAGGGTAGGTGATGACAGCCGGGGTGGGTGGCCTTGGCCAGGGGTGGGTGGTGACAGTCAGGGGTGGAGTGATGACGGCCAGGGGTGGGTGATGACAGCCGGGGTGGGTGATGACAGCCAGGGTGGGTGATGACAATCAGGGTGGGTGACAGTCAGGGGGTGAGTTATGACAGTCAGGGTGGTGATGACCAGTCGAGGTGGGCGGTAGCTAAGGGTGGGTGATGACGGTCAGGGTGGGTGATGACAGTAGGTGGGTGATGACAGCAGGTGGGTGGTGACAGTAGGTGGGTGGTGACAGTCAGGGTGGGTGTTGGCAGCCAGGGGATGGGTGGTGAGCAGCCAGGGTGGTGATGACAGTAAAGGGGTGGGTGATGACAGCCAGGGGTGGGTGATGACAATCAGGGTGGGTATTGGCAGTCAGGGGTGGGTTATGACAGCCAGGGTGGGTGATGACAGTCAGGGTGGGTGGTGGCAGCCAGGGTGAGTGGTGACAGCCAGGGTGGGTGACAACCAGTCAGGGGTGATTATTGACAATCAGAAATTGGGTGATGACAGTCAGGAGGTGGGTTATGACGGCCAGGGTGGGTGATGACAGTCAGGGGTGGGCGATGACAGCCAGGGTGGGTGATGACAGTCAGGGGTGGGTGACGGTCGGAGGTGGGTGAGGCAGCGCAGGTGGAGTAGAGCCAGCCAGGGTGGAGTGGTGACCAGTCAGGGTGGGTGATGACAGCCAGGGGTGGGTGATGACAGTCGGGGTGGGTGTGGTGGCAGCCAGCGGTGGGTGGTGACAGCCAGAGGGTGGGTGATGACAGTAAGGGTGGGTGGTGACAGTGAGAATTGGGTGATGACAGTCAGGGGTGGGTGATGACAGTCAGGGGTGGGTGATGACAGTCAGAGGTGGGTGATGAATCAGGGTGGGTGATGACGGCCAGGGTGGGTGATGACAGTCGGGGTGGGTGATGACAGTCAGGGGTGGGGTGGTGACAGTCAGGGGCGGGTGGTGACAGTCAGGGGTGGGTGATAACGGCCAGGGGTGGGTGTTGGCAGCCAGGGGTGGGTGATGATAGTCGGGGTGGGTGGTGGCCAGGGGTGGGTGGTGGCGGCCAGGGTGGAGTGATGACAGTCGAGTTGGGTGATGACAGTCAGGGTGGGTGATGACAGTCAGGGGTGGGTGATGACAGTCAGGGGTGGGTGATGACGGCCGGGGTGGGTATTGACAGTCAGGGGTGGGTGACAGTCAGGGTGGGTGGTGACAGTGGGGGCGGGTGGTGACAGTCAGGGTGGGTGTTGACAGCCAGGTGGGTGATGACAGCCAGGGGTGGGTGATGACGGTCGGGGTGGGTGATGACAGCCAGGGGTGGGTGGTGGCGGCGGGGTGGGTGATGACCGGTCAGGGGTGGGTGATGAGCGAGTAGGGGTTGGGTGATGAGCAAGCCAGGGGTGGGTGATGATATATTCAGAATTGGGGTGATGACAGTCAGGGGTGGGTGATGACGGCGAGGTGGATGATGACAGTCAGGGTGGTGATGACAGTCAGGGGTGGGTGATGACGGCCAAGGGTGGGTAATGACAGCCAGGGGTTGGGTGGTGACAAGTCGGGGTGGGTGACCAGTCAGGGGTGGGTGATGACAGTAAGAGGGGGTGGGTGGCCAATGGGGGTGGAGTGATGACAATCAGGGGGTAGTGATGACAGTCAGGGGGTGGGTGATGACAGTCAAGGGTGGGTGATGACAGTCAGGGTGGTGGTGACAGTCAGGGGTGGAGTGATGACAGTCAGGGGTGGGTGATGACAGCCAGGGGTGGAGTGATGACAGTCAGGGGTGGGTGATGACAGCCCGGGTGGGTGATGACAGTCCAGGGTGCGGTAATGACAGTCAGGGTGGTGATGACATGATCAGGGAGTGGGTGATGACAGTCAGGGGTGGGTGATGACAGTCAGAAATTGGGTGATGACAGTCAGAAGTGGAGTGATGACAGTCAGGGGTGGGTGATGACAGTCAGGTGGGTGATGACAGTCAGGAGTGGGTGATGACAGTCAGGAGTGGAGTGATGACAATGCGGGGTGGTGATGACAGTCAGGAGTGGGTGATGACAGTCGGAGATGGGTGATGACAGCTGGGGTGGGTGATGACAGCCAGGGTGGTGACTGACAGTAAAGGGTGGGTGTGACAATGAGAGTGGAGTGACAGTCAGGGGTGGTGGTGACAGTCAGGGGTGGTGATGACAGTAAGGGTGGGTGGTAGCGGCCAGAATTTAGGTGGTGACAGGCAGGGAGTGGGTGATGACAGTAAGGGTGGGTGGTGACAGCCAGGGTGAGTGATGACAATCAGGGGTGGTGATGACAGTCAGGGGGTGGGTTATGACAGCCAGGGTGGGTGATGACAGTCAGGGGTGGGCGATGACAGCCGGGGTGGGTGACCTTCAGTCAAGGTAGGTGATGACAGTCAGGGGTGGGTGAAGACGGCCGGCGGTGGGTGACAGCCGGGGGTGGGTGTTGACAGTCGGGGTGGATGATGACAGCCAGGGGTGAGTGATGACAGCCAGGGTGGGTGATGACAGTAGGGTGGAGTGGTGACGGCCAGGGTAGGTGATGACCGGTCGGGGTGGGTGGTGGCGGCCGGGGTAGGTAGTGACAGGCAGGGGTGGGTGATGACGGTAAGGGGTGGGTGGTGACAGCCAGGGGTAGGTATTAGTCAGGGGTGGGTGATGACAGTCGGGGTGGGTGATGACAGTCAGGGGTGAGTGACAGTCAGGGGCGGTGGTGACAGTCGGGGTGGGTGGTGGCAATGGGGTGGTGATGACGGCCGGGGGTGGTGATGACAGTCAGGGGTGGGTGATGACCGGGAGGTGGGATGTGGCGGCAGAGGTGGGTGATGACAGTCAGGGTGGGTGATGACAGTAGGGGTGAGTGGTGACAGCCAGGGTGGGTGATTGACGTCAGGGGGTGGGTGATGACAGTCGAGGGTGGGCGATGTTGATCGAGTGCGTGATGACAGTCAGGGGTGGTGATGACAGTCGGGGTGGAGTGATGACAGCCAGGGGTGGTGATGACAGTCAGGGAGTGGGTGGTAAACCCAGTCAGGGAGTGAGTGGTGACAGCCAGGGGTGGGTAATGACAGCCAGGGGTGATGGTGACAATCGGGGTGGGTGATGACAGCCAGGGGTGGAGTGGTGAGCCAGGGGTGGGTGATGACAGCCAGGGGTGGTGGTGACAATCAGGAGTGGGTGACAGTCAGGGTGGGTTATGACAGACAGGGGTGGGTGATGACAGTCAGGGGTGAGCGATGACAGCTGGGGGTGGGTGATGACAGCCAGGGGTGGGTGATGACAATCAGGGGTGGGTGATGACAGCCAGGGGGTGATGACAGCCAGGGGTGGGTGTTAGTGACAGTCAGGGGTGGGTGATGACAGCCAGGGATGGGTGATGACAGCCAGGGGTGGAGTGATGACAGTAAGGGTGGGTGATGACAGCCAGGTGGGTGATGACAATCAGGGGTGGTGATGACAGTCAGGGTGGGTTATGACGGCAGCCAGGGGTGGGTGACAGTCAGGGGTGGGTGGTGGCGGCCGGGGTGGGTGGTGACGGCCGGGGTGGGTGATGACGATCAGGGGTGGGTGATGACAATGTAGGGGGTGAGTGATGACGGTGGGGTGGAGTTATGACAGCCAGGGTGGGTGATGACAGTCAGGGGTGGTGATGACAGCCAGGGGTGGGTGATGACAGTCAGGGGTGGGTATTGACCAGTCAGAGAATTGGTGATGACAGCCAGGGTGGGTAATGACAGCCAGGGTGGGTGGTGACAGTCAGGGTGGGTGGTGTCCAGGGGTGGGTGATGACGGTCAGAGGTTGGTGGTGGCGGCCGTGGTGGTCGGTGACAATGAAGGGTGGGTGATGACAGTAAGGTGGGATGGTGACAGCCAGGGGTGGGTGATGACGAGTCAGGGAGTGGGTGATGACAGTCAGGGGTGGGTGATGATCCAGGGTGGGTGATGACAATCAGGGGTGGGTGATGACGGCCAGGGGTGGGTGATGACAGTCAGGGGTGGTGATGACAGTCAGAGGGGGTGGTGACAGTCAAGGCGGGTGGTGACAGTCAGGGTGAGTGATGACAGTCCAGAGGTGGCGATGACAGCTGAATTGAGTGATGACAATCAGGGGTAAAAATTGATGACAGTCAGAGGTGGTATTAACGTGGATGAGTGTGTGCCAGGGTGGAGTGGTGACAGTCAGGGGTGGTGGTAATGAGGATGGTGATGACAGCCAGGGGTGGAGTGATGACAGTAGGGTGGTGATGACAGCCAGGGTGGGTGATGACAATCAGGGGTGGAGTGATGGCAGTCAGAGAGGTGGTTATGACAGCCAGGGGTGGGTGTTGACAGTCAGGGGTGGGTGGTAGCAGCCAGGGTGAGTGAAGTGACAGCCAGGAGTGGTGATGACAGTCAAGGGGTGGTGATGACAATCAGAAGTGGTGATGACAGTCAGGGTAGGTTATGGCAATAGGAGTGAGTGATAACAGTCAGTGAACGATATTGACAGCCAGTAGGTAAATGACAGTCAGGGGTGGAGTGACGAGTCAGAGGTGGGTGATGACAGCCAGGGTGGTAATGACCAGCCAGAGGTGGGTGGTGATGATCCAGGGTGGTATTGACAATGGGGTGGGTGATGACAGTCAGGGGTGGGTGGTGGCAGCCAGCGGTGGTGGTGACAGCCGGTGGGTGGTAGCAGTAAGGGTGGGTGGTAACAGCCAGGGGTGGTGTTAACAGTCAGGGTGGTGATGACAGTCAGGGGTGGGTGATGACAGTCAGGGTGGTGATGACAATCAGGGTGGGTGATGACGGCCGGGGGTGGGTGATGACAGTCAGGGGTGGAAGGTGTTGACCCAGTCCGGGGTGGGTGGTGACAGTCGGGGCGGGTGGTGACAGTCAGGGGTGGTGATAACAGCCGGGGTGGGTGATGACAGCCAGGGGTGGGTGATGAGTCGAAGTGGGTGATGACCAGAAGGGTGGTGGTGGCGGCCAGGGGTGGGTGATGACAGTCGCGGGGTGGGTGATGACAGTCAGGGTGGGTGATGACAGTCAGGGGTGGGTGATGACAGCAGTCAGGGGTGGGTGATGACCGGCCGGGGTGGTGTGCGGTCGGGATTGAGTGATGACGGTCAGAGGTGGTGTGGTGACAGTCAGGGACTGGTGGTGACAGTCAGGGTTAGGTGATGACAGCCAGAAATTGGTGATGACAGCCGGGGTGGTGATGACAGTGGGGTGGAGTGTGACCAATGGGGTGGGTGAGTGGCAGCGGGGGGTGGGTGATGACAGTCAGGGGTGGGTGACAGTGGGGTGGGTGATGACAGCCAGGGTGGGTGACCAGTCAGGGGTGGTGATGACAGTCAGGGTGGGCGATGACAGCCAGGGGTGGGTGATGACAGTCAGGGTGGGTGATGACAGTCAGGGTGAATTGATGACGGCCAGGGTGGTGTGACCAGCCAGGGTGGGTGGTGACAGTCAGGGGTGGTGACAGTCAGGTGGGTGATGACAGTAAGGGTGGGTGATGACGGCCAGGGTGGGTGATGACAATCGGTGGGTGATGACAGTCAGGGTGAGTTATGACAGCCAGGTGGGTTATGACAGCCAGGGGTGGTGATGACAGCAAAGGTGGGTGATGACAGTCAGGGTGGGTTATGACAGCCAGGGGTGGGTGATGACGGCCAGAGATTAGGTGATGACAGCCAGGGTGGGTTATGACAGCCAGGGGTGGGTGGTGGCAGCCAGGGGTGGGTATTGACGGTAGGGGTGGTGATGACAGCCGGGGTGGTGATGACAGTCGAGGGGTGGGTGACAGCCAGGGTGGGTAATGACAGCCAGGGTGGGTGGTGACAGTCAATTGGGTGATGACAGCCGAGGTGGGTGATGACAGTAAGGGTGGGTGATGACAGCCGGGGTGGGTGATGACAATCAGGGGTGGGTGATGACAGTCAAGGGTGGAGTTACTGACAGCCAGGGGTGGAGTTATGACAGCCAGGGGTGGGTGATGACGGCCGGGGTGGGTGATGACAGCCAGGGTTGGTTGCGGCTGTCCGGGGTGGGTGATGACGGCCAGGGTGGGTGATGACAGTCGAGGGTGGGTTATGACAGCCGGGGTGGGTGATGACAGCCAGGGGTGGGTGATGACAGCCAGGGGTGGGTTATGGTATGAGGTGGTGATGACAGCCAGGGGTGGGTGTTGGCCAGCCGAGGTGGGTGATGACAGTCAAGGGGTGGGCGATGACAGCCAGGGTGGTGATGACAGTCAGGGTGGGTGATGACAGTCAGAGGTGGGTGATGACAGCCAGGGGTGGAGTGTGACTGACCAGGGTGGAGTGGTGACAGTCAGGGGTGGTGACTGGCCAGAGGTGGGTGATGACGGTCGGGGGGTGGGTGGTGGCGGCCAGAGGGTGGGTGGTGAACTGACCAGGGGTGGAGTGATGACAGTGAAATTGGAGTGGTGACAGCCAGTTGGTGATGACAGCCAGGGGTGGGTGATGACAGCCAGGGGTGGAGTGATGACAGCCAGGGGTGGGTATTGACAGCCAGGGGTGGGTGATAACAGCCAGGGGTGGGTGATGACAGCCAGGGTGGGTGATGACAATCAGAAATTGGGTGACAGTCAGAGGGAGTGAGTTATGACAACCAGAGGTGGGTTATGACAGCCAGAAATTAGTGATGACAGCCAGAAGTGAGTGATGACTGTGGGGTTAGTTATGGCCAGCCAGGGTGGTGTGTGAGGGTGGGTGGTGATCAGGGGTGGAGTTTGTGTTCAGGGTGGTGTTGACTGGGTTGGTGATGACAACCAGGGTGGGTTTATGACAGCCAGGGTGGTGACAGCCAGGTGGAGTGATGACAGCCAGGGTGGGTGATGACAGTCAGAGGTGGAGCGATGACAGCCGGGGTGGAGTGATGACAATCAGGTGGTGATGACAGTCAGGAGGTGGGTGATGACAGCCGGGGTGGGTAATGACAGCCAGGGGTAGGTGGTGACAGTCAGGGGTGGTGATGACAGCCAGGGTAGGTATTATCAGGGGTGGAGTGGTGGCAGCCAGGGTGGTGGTAATGACAGGGTGAGTGATGACAGTAGGGTGGTGGCGACAGCCAGGGTGGGTGATGACAATGAGATTGGGTGACGGCCAGGGGTGGGTTGATGACAGTAAATTAATTGATGACAGCAGGAGTGGGTAATGATAACAGCCAGGGGTGGGTGATGACAGCCAGCCTCTCCACTCCTAAGCTAGATAATTCTAAACATACAGAGAGAGAGAGAGAGAGAGAGAGAGAGAGAGAGAGGAGAGAGAGATGATTGGCGGGGTGGGGACGTGGAGGAGGATGGTGGAGGAGAAGATGTACATCTCACAACATGCCTCCTCTTTGGATTTCAACGGCAGAATCTAGAGACAAATCCCCAAACACAGGAGGTGCAGCAAATCTAGTCCACCCTCCCAGGCACCTAGGTATTGCTCTGTATCACCGGAAGGGCCTCTGTAACAACTGGAATACCAGGTGTAACTACTGCTTTCCAAAAAGAGAGAGAGGACAAGGAGGACCAGTGTCGGAAGAAAGACTTGGCAGAACTAGGCCTGTTTGGTAACCTGTTCTCCAGGTTCAAATTGGGATCTGGTTGGTGAAGCCTCATCCTTATACTTCTCTATCAGCCTTAGGTGGATTAGACCTTATCTAATTCTGGAGCACATCCTGCAGCTGCCTCAATGCCTACCTCTCTCAAGGGCAGGGCCTGCCACATTACCACACCACCTCAATAAATACCATCATGAACCAGTCTATCAAAGCATCCTGGCCAACATTGGGGATTTCATTACTAATGTTGGAAGCTCACATATAGCTTTGCAGACACTCGACGTCAGACATGATAGCTGTTGTTAAACATTTTGGATGACAGGACTCCAGAAAAGTTTGCAGAATTGCTGGCTACACCTCATGGATGAAAAGACAGAGCAAGGAGCAAGGAGGTGGTGTTGCTTTCAACTCAATGCTTCTCTAAAAGTGTTCAAGTACTTAGCACATAGATGTTACTATAAAATGATGTTCTTCAAACTCTGTATAAACACTAGTACCTCTGTACTAGCATGTGTGTACAGACCTCAGTGGCAACATGCAGACCCTATCAACTTCACAATGGAGAAATATTGGCTCCTTCTGCACAACTGTCAACATATTATAATTGTGGTGGTGACTCAACCAGCATATGAGGACACATTGACCTTCTTGCAGTGTTTGACATGAGAAACTTTGTTGATTTCCCTACTCATATCTCTGGCTCCTCCCTTGACCACCCAGTAGTGAGTGATCTGGCAGAAGGCATAGTCACTTGTCAACCCCTCGGCTACGTTGGATCGTCTGACCACAAGGCTGTTTTTACCACACTTAAGATCCCAACAGAACGAGGTGAGGAGTCCCACACGCACAACCTGGCTATGGGAAAGAGGTACTGGCCAGCCCTTTGCTCTGAGCTCGCCACCACCGACTGGAATGCTCTTCTCCAGGGGGATGTTGACAACCAAGTGAAAGCCTTCACTGGACACATCCTTAATCTGCAACAAGAACACATTCCTCACCGGCAATATGTGACAAAGCCTACAGATCAGCCTTGGTTTGGCTTTCGTTGTAGAGAGGCTGCTACAGCTAAGTACAAAGCATGGCGAAGGTTTAAGAGACATCCTACCACCTATAACAGGAACTTGCACATGCAAGCCTGTAGGCATATGGGTGATGTTCAAAAGTGGGCCATTGCTAAATGGGAGTTGGACACTAAAAGAAAGTTAGCATCAGGTAGGGTAGGCTCCAAAACCTGGTGGTCCCCTGGTCAGGACAGACAAGGTTATCTGCCTGATGAACTTATTCCACCTCTAAATCGACAGGATGGGACCACCTCTACTAGTAGTCAAGAGAAGGCGGACCTCTTTGCTGAACACTTTGCTACAAAATGCAAGTTCCTGATCCAGCAAGGGACCCTCCTTGGCTAGCAGCAAGAACTGTGTCAAAACTGTCAGGTGACAATAAGGCAGGAGGAGGTGCATTTCCTTCTTAAATCACTTGACCAGGAAAGGCTGTAGGGGCCCAGACAAGTTGAGCCCAAGATTGTTGAGAAGATGTGCAGACGAGCTAGCAGCACCTCTAACTCGCATCTTTCAGCACTGCCTAGTACAGTGCAAATGGCCCTCTCCATGGAAAGAGGCAAATGTAGTCCCTGTTCACAAAAAGAAGAGCAGAGCAGAAATCAGCAACTACAGACCAGTGTCACTCCCTGTCAATCACTGGTAAGATTCTTGAGACAATAATCTCAAGACAAATGACAGATTTTTTGACTACCACTACTACTTTGTGATCGTCAATATGGCTTCAGGAAAGGTTACTCCGCTGCTGATCTGTTGTTAAACCTCTCCACTAAGTGGCACCAGTCACTGGATGAATCCAAAGTCAGCTGTGTGGCAGCACTGGACATTGCTGGTGCTTTCTGACCGGGTGTACCAGGGGCCTCTTAGCAAAACTTCAAGCTCTGGGAATTGCAGGCTCACACTATGTCTCCTCCCAGTGATTACCTTCATGGTAGATCTCTGTGTAGTCCTCAATGGAACGGAATCAGCAAGGCATCCTATTGGGGCAAGCGTTCCACAAGGAAGTGTGCTGGGTCCACTGTTATGGAATGTCTACTTCAACGACCTTCTTCATCTCATCACAGAATCACATGCATATGCAGACGACTGTACACTGACATTCACTTATCCAAGAGAAGAAATACCAGCTGCTCTAAGCTACATCAATCACCAGCTGAGAGCTATATCAGCTTGGGGAAATAGATGGCAAGTAACATTTGCACCTGAGAAAACGCAAATGATGATCGTCTCTAGGCACCATGATGGTAATGCTGGTGCAGTAGTAAGGATGAATGGGACGATGTTGGCACCGGAGAAGAAGTTGATATCCTTGGGGTGAAATTTGACTCCAAACTAACCATGAAGAACCATGTAGTAAATCTTGCAAACAAGGCAGCCAGGAAGCTTACAGCACTTCGCCGTATCTCGCATCTTCTTGACAGTAGGGGTTGCAAGATCCTGTACGAGGCACAAGTACGCTACACCTTGAGTATGCTCCACTTTCTTGGTTTGCCTGCCCCCTCTCATCTGCGACTGCTTGACAGAGTAGAGAACAGAGCAAGACGTCTCATCTCTCGCCTGGACCCATCCTGGATAGATCTGTCATTTCAGCAGAGCCTTCAACATAGGAGGGATGTGGGTGGCCTTACTGTTATGTACAAGGCCAATATTGTCAAAATACCACACTTGGATCCACTTCGAGAACAGCGTGAAACAAGCTTTTATGCCACAAGACGGGCAAGAGCAACTTCACTCTGGCTGTACCCTTCTCCAGAACATCACTCCATCTGAGATCATACATACCCAGGATGACTCGAGTATGGAACACATTCGTACAGCATAATGATGTCAACGAGATAACGTCAGTTGATCAAATGAAAATGCTGGCCCACAGATGGCTCCAACTTCATCCTGTTCCCTACTTGTATGTCTCATAACAATAAAAAATGCTTTCAAATGAGCTGATGTAGGTAATAATCTTAGCTTGCAATAAAGTTAGGGAATCCTTAACCTGTAAATAGCTGTCAATAAAGCTAGGATCCTTAACCTTGTCAAACCCTTGAGAGAGAGAGAGAGAGAGAGAGAGAGAGAGAGACAGAGAGACAGACAGACAGAGAGAGAGAGACAGAGAGAGAGAGAGAGAGAGAGAGAGAGAGAGAGACAGAGAGAGAGAGAGAGAGAGAGAGAGAGAGAGAGAGAGAGAGAGAGAGAGAGAGAGAGAGAGAGAGAGAGAGAGAGAGAGAGAGAGAGAGAGAGAGAGAGAGAGAGAGAGAGAGAGAGAGAGAGAGAGAGAGAGAGAGAGAGAGAGAGAGAGAGAGAGAGTGAGAGAGAGAGAGAGAGGAGAGAGAGAGAGAGAGAGAGAGAGAGAGAGAGAGAGAGAGAGTGAGAGAGAGAGAGAGAGAGAGAGAGAGAGAGAGAGAGAGAGAGAGAGAGAGAGAGAGAGAGAGAGAGAGAGAGAGAGAGAGAGAGAGAGAGAGAGAGAGAGAGAGAGAGAGAGAGAGAGAGAGAGAGAGAGAGAGAGAGAGAGAGAGGAGAGAGATAGTTGGACAGATAGAGGAGTAAATACATAGATAAAGATATGGAAACAGATATATGATATTTTGAATTAAAAACAACGCATAAGAAACAAGTAAGTTAAACATGGCGTGCAGTGTCCGTAGAGTGTGCGCGTTTCTCTCCGCATTGACCTACTACTCTTGTTAAGTGCTACACTTCCAGTCCTCTTCTCTTCCTCTCGTCTCCCTCTTCTCTCCCTCTTCTACCTTTATTCATTCCCTATTCTACATCACTTACCTTTCATCTGTCTCCCTGGATTACAATTCAACCGAGATTCTTCAAGCGTTCCTTCTGCAATGGGAAGTTTTCGTAGCTATGTAGGCATTTGTAAACACGCAATTAAAATACGAGAAAAAGCTTACTCGTAGATGTTTAAATTGTAGATTGTAGCAGCGAATGTCGTTCTAGGTGCAAGAGTGCAGCACATCTCTGCAACAGCTCGCTGTGTCAGCTTAGCGCTCTGGTGAATAGAAGGTTAATTCTGTAGCTGATATGTAGTTGGTTAGATGTTATGGCAGTCAGCTATTAGAGGTATCAAGTATTCCTGTTTCAGTAGTCCTGGCTTAGTGGTCCTGCTCCAGTGGTCCTGCTCCAGTGGTCTTGCTCTAGTGATTCTGCTCCAGTGGTCCTGCTACATTGGTCCTACTCCAGTGGTCCTACTCCAGTGGTCCTGTTCCAGTGGTCCTGTTCCAGTGGTCCTGTCCCAGTGGTCCTGCTCCAGTGGTCCTGCTCCAGTGGTGCTGCTTCAGTGGTCCTGCTTCGATGGTCCTGCTCCAGTGGTCCTGCGCCAGTGGTCCTGTTCCAGTAGTCCTGCTCCAGTGGTCCTGCTCCAGTGGTGCTGCATCAGTGGTCCTGCTTCGATGGTCCTGCTCCAGTGGTCCTACTCCAGTGGTCCTGTTCCAGTAGTCCTGTTCCAGTGGTCCTGTTCCAGTGGTCCTGCTCCAGTGGTCCTGCTCCAGTGGTGCTGCATCAGTGGTCCTGCTTCGATGGTCCTGCTCCAGTGGTCCTGCTCCAGTGGTCCTGCGTCAGTGGTCCTGCTCCAGTAGTCCTGCTCCAGTGGACTTACTGAGCTAACAACAAACATGGAGGCAATAATTCTCTCCTAGAGGAGAGAATTTGCTCCAGTAATTCAGTGTAACATCAACATTTTTGCCTTAGCGTGGAATGTATCGCTGTTAACGCCACTCTCTCTTCCTCCTTCCTTCTTTTCCATTCTCCCTTTCTCTTTCCGTCTTTTTTTCTTTCTCTTCCTACATCGCATCATCCCTCCCTTCTTCGGCAGATTCAACTGTCAATCAAAATATACAGTATTCCTTTCCTCTTCAGCTGAACCACTGGTCAGTGTTTGCTCGTTTGTGTTTGTTAAAGGTGAATCCCGTGTGGGATTTTCAAAACAAGGGATGTGAAAGGGAGACGGGAGATCATACTTCCGCATCCAGGCTGAATTCAAGATTAAAGTGTAAACTAAACTGGTGATGGTGTCTGGCATTACCACTATAAACAACAACAGCAGCAACAGTAGAAATAATAACAATAGTAGCAACAGCAGCAGCAACAGTAACAAAAACAGCAACAGGTGTGGTGAAGACCTGGTCACCGCCAGGACACAAGGGACGTCGTGTTCCATTCATTATGTACCTGACTACACGAAACCCAAAGTCTTAGGTACTCACAGAGTCATAAGCACCCTTGTTGAGCCGGGGACATAATTCCACACTGAACATCCAAAATCCTTATTCCCGAAGGACAAGGACACACACATACACACACGCTGTGTTTACACCAGAGTTTCATAATATATCACATTATTTACATGTCTCTTGGCATTTCAATCACAGCTTACAAAAAACCCAAATTAGAAACTCGAGAAAAATAGTTACCATTTCCTCTTCCATGATTAAATAACAAGGCCCAAAAAAAGTCTTTCATTATTAGATTTTAAAAAATATTGTCAGTGACTTTCCATATTTTATAAAAAAATGTGAAAAACATGAAAAATGAAAGGTCTGAGAGAAGAGTAATTAAGAGCGTAGGTAGCATGCCTAAATGCCAGACATTTCTGTGAAATTCAGACAGACTGGAAACGCTTAAAGCAGAATTATTAGTGAGCTATTTGAGTTATGAGGAACGCGGAACATCAGTTCTCACACTGATGACTACTAAGCAGACGCCATTCTCGGGAGGCTGGGAAAAAGTCTTGCTGGTTTTGGAAACATGAGCGTACAGTATCCCTCTGACGCGGAGCTGTGCAGAGGAGACACGCGTTACAGAAGAGGAGGGAATGTTGCAAAAGAGGGGACATACGTTGCAGGAAAGAAGACACGGGTTGCAGAAGAGGAGACACACTTTGCAAGAGATGAGACGCACGTTGCAAAAGAAAAGACACATTGCAGAATAGGCATTTGTTGTGAAATGGTCTCGCACTATGTAGAGCTTCGTCAAGTAATGTCCTGCTAAAGCTCTATAAAGTGCTTTATCAACCTTATTCCAAAACCGTGGGGGTCCTTTACTCAATGAATAATGGAAGATCGATCCTCCGTCCGCTAATCATATCATGTTCTCTGCCCAGTTAAGCTGTTAGTGACAGCACCAGACAATTAAGAATCAAAAAGTAGGAGATTAGAGAACATCATAGAATCAAGGTATATTAGAAAACATCGTAGAATCGAAAGTATGTGCGACACTTACAGTCCATCTGCGCTGATCGGTCTCTCACATCCTGCTGAAGGAGGGCTAGCTTCTCCTGCAGCTCCTCCGAGTTGTTCAGTGTCTCCTGGGCGCCCTTGAGGGTTTCAATGTTTCTCGTCAGAGCGGCTACCTCCTGCTGTTTCTCCGCTAGCGAGATGGTCAGCTGGTCCACCTGTTTCTGATACCGTTCCTCTTGGTCAGCCAGCTCTTTTCTGGAAAAAAAAATTGGGTTACGGGATTTTGTTTTCATTGCCTTTTTTTTTTAGGGGGGGGGTTAGGTATTCTGGACCATTGTCGCTATTTGATATTGGCCCAGGATGAACTAAAACGTCTTTCAGTGGAAAGAGGACCTACCTGGCGGAGCCGAGGGCTTCCTGAAGCAACCGCGTCGCCTCTGTAGCATCGTCTTCTGTCTGGCATGTCTTAGAGGCAGCTGTTGTCTCCTGAGTCTGCAGTTGCACCGATCTCACCTCCACACTAGTAGCGTTTCGTTTTTTGTTGTCGTTAGCAGTTTTGCGATTCTCGTTATTGCTGTTTTTACTGTCGTTTTCAGTCTTTCCATTCTCGATATCAGTGTTTTTACTGTCGTTTTCAGTCTTTCCATTCTCGATATCAGTGTTTTTACTGTCTTTTTCATTCTCTGAATTCTCGTTGTATATGTTTTCATCGTCCTTGACAATTTTCTGATTCGCGTCTTGAATGCTTTTGTTGTCGTTTTCAGTATTTTCGATCTGGTTGCTCTTTGGTTCCTCCTCATTAGCGGCGATGTCTTCGTCTTTAGAGCTGCCCTTCCTCAACCTGGCGCTCGTAACCTTAACGTTAGTGGAGTCGTAGATTCCTGCGTTGTTTTTGTCAGTCCCGGTCTTCAAGATGGCACCTCCTATATCAGTCTTATTGATATCGTTTATTACACAAACTTCATCAATTTTTCTTTCGTTGTCTGCGTTCCCATTTCTGGAGTCCGTGAGTTGATTGGAGTCTTTGGCAATTATTACTTCCATTTCTTGTTTTCTACTTAGCGCTCTGTTGGTATCTTTCCTTTCAAGTGACTTCGATCTTGCAGAGTGAGGAACTAGACTCTCGTCTACATCCCGTAAAACCTCTAATCGTCTTCTGCTGGTAGACAAGGACCTTCTTCTGGGCGGTTTGTGAGCACCAGCAGCGTCACCGTCAAGCATTGGTCTACCTCTTCCACTTGTGTTTACATCTTCTGGATATCTGGAGGTATCAGCAATTCTCGACGCAGACTGAGTTCGACTTCTCGATTTAGAGTCTCTTTCCGGTGACATTGGCTTCATGTTCATGTCACAAGCGTGCTTGATCTCACTCTGCGTTACCGACCTGGTCAGCCTACGCTCAGATCCTCTTGATTTTGATCTTTGACGTGGTGGAGGGGCTATGCTAGAGTTTATTGATGTGGTAAGAAAGTCGTTTCCATCATTATTTTCCTGGGTTTCACGAGCTCTCCTTCCCGTACTGGCTGATCTCGTCCTGTGACGAACTGTCGAGCCTTCACCAAGATCGTTAGTACCACAAGAATTTTTGTCGTTGGATACAGTGGTATTCATCACAGTGCCTTTTGTCCCATTTCCTGATGTCCGCGTCCTGCTTCGAGTGCTTGTGCGCCAGGGGACAAGTACTTCGTCGTATTCCTTGTTGTCGTTGCTCATGGTACTGCCGTTGTCTTTCTCATGGTGATTCTCCTCTCCACGACTTCGACGTCGTCTGATGGAAGAGGACGACCTGCGGCGAACTCTTTCCCTGACTTCGTCCTTCGCTACTCCTCGACCTCTCTCCATACTGAGGTCTTCCTCACACTCCGCTCCCTCCGATGACAGTCGTCTTCTTTCAAATACTTCGGAAGTATTTTCTCTCTTAAGTTCCCTTGATGTAGACAATGACCTCGGTCTTTCCCTGCGATGTTCTTTGTCTTTCCGGTGTGTCTTCCCGTCTTCTTTGGAAAGAATCTCAGCTGAGACTCTCCTCTGTGTGCCTTTTCCGTTTGTTAAAGAACTGCTACGCAGCGGGATTCTAAATACCACGTGAGTGGCTGTCGTAGCTTCGCTTATTGTTGAAACATTTGGATTTTTGTTGGACTGTACAGGCTCTCTTATTGAAGCTTCTTCTGTCTTTGAATTAACTTCTTTGTTAGCATCAGCCTTCATGATCCCTGATTCCACAACTGTAGTCAAGGATGCAATTATTGGCTGTTTTGTAAGCAAGGAAACCTCCAAGGGTTTTTCATCATCTCCTCCATACAACTTTCTTTGGACGAGGAGAGTGCTTTCTTCTACTGGTGTTTGGAAGATGATCTGTGACATCCCTCTATTCTCGCTCTGTGTGGGTCTGACTCCACAGCTCTTCGCCATTCTTGTGCTAATTTCATCCCTCTGGCTTAAGTGTCTCTGATCTCCCCTTGCATTCTGTAGTGAAACTCCTTTGCTTGTGCTATTTTCAAATGAGTATTTTTCAGGTTGTTTCGTAACGTCAGTAACAGGACCATTATAGCGTATGGTTGCACCAGGGGACACGCTGCTGTTTACATTTTGAGGGATTTTATGGTGATTGTTTGCGGCTGAGGAATGCAAAAATCTTTCTTCGTTTACAGGAGTCAGGGACGAAGATCTCTTGTGTGATGAACCATGAGATGTCCCACCTGACGAGACTTCTGGCACTGAATGTCGTGTAGAGTACGTCGTCAAGTCTTTGTTGCCAGACTCCTTGATCTCCCTTCCTATATGTAATGGGTATGATGATTTGGTCCCTAAAACACCCTTTGATTTACGAGCTTTTTCTAGTGTGTCGGATGCTGATGTTTGCCCTTCGCTGTCATTTTCTGGTATGGATTCCAGGGAATGCATAGATGATATGGAATGACGTGATTTACCAGCAGTAGGAGATACGCTTCTTGGAGTCAACTTACTGCCCGTCTCTGGCTTCACTTCACAAGGTAAGCTATTTGTGGGTGGCGGTGAAGGTGAGGAACTCAGCCCTGGCTTTACCGTCGCTAGTGGTAGCTGAGTTTTGGCTTTGGCTGAAGACAAGAGTTGTGTTGTTGTTTCTGGGACTGTTGACGGTGGAGAGGATTTTGGCGTTACACTAACATCAATGGGGTTTGGTGGTGATACACTGTTTTGTACTTCTGGTTCACTTCCACACGTGTGATCCGACGAGACGTGTCTAGTAGTGTCGGGGGAAGCTGGTGGTGTTTTGAGCTTGTCTCCGTCAATAAAGAGAACGGCAGTATCGGTGGTCGTCGAAGGTGATGGTGACGGAGGCGGGTTGACAGGGGACCGAGAGCCTGCTCGGCGAGACACCACTGTTGGGTTGGTTTTAATGTTTGTCCTGACTGCCTTACGACCAGAAGTTGGGGATGAGGTGAGCCTACCGCCTGTGCCTAGACGAGGCCCCGGGGGTGTACGTCGCCCGGAAGGGGAGATGGGTCTGGCTGTCAGACTGGAAAGACTGGACGTGGAACTAGAGGGCGTAGAGAGCATAGAGGTCCGCCCGTCTGGAGAGGTAGGGCGAGACGACGGGCCAGTAACAGCAGGGTAGGGGGGAACGACCTGGGCACAGGGCATGCCGGGGGAAGATGGTGGAGTGATCAAACTAGGGGAAGGCGTGTAGCGGCTCTCCTCCTTTTCAACAGCCATCATCACCTCTGTCTGTTGATTAGGAGGAAGTCCTGAAGTGGCTAGAGGACCTCGTGGCGCCACCACTCGGGGATTCAGAGGCGGCTTCATAACCAGTGGCGAGGAACTTGTGGACAATGTTGCTGTTGTCCCACTCATAACCTTGAGATCTTTGCAGTCTTGTTCCTCTGTGTCTCTGGATAACACAGTCGCTTCCTCTACAGCACAGCCTGCTGGAATACCCCAGCTATTTTGCCCAAGCTTTCTCGTTTCTTCACGCTCCGAGTTGAGACGTGAGTCTTGTTTACAAAGGCTGGATACCACAGAATTACCTGAAGAAGGTTGGTCCACTCCAGCGGACCCGCCGAAACACGGGTTTCCTGGCAGCTGAGCGGAGAGGGAGGAGGAGGAGGAACAAACCACCCCGTCGCTACTGAAGCTGCTACTGCTGTTCCTGGGCGGTGGTGTATCGTAGCCTCCTGCTGCTGCGTCGTCCTGACACGGAGGGTCGTCATGGTCGCTGTCAGTCCACCCCCCGGAGCCACGCGCCCCGAGGGTCTTACTCTTCTTAGACGGAACTACCGCCTCTTCCGTCACCTTGACCCGCTCGATGGACTTACTCTTCCTGAAGATCGATTTCGATATTTTCTCTTCCTTACCTTTTCGAATGGCCACCTTCGTGTCTTTCTCCTCTTTACTCTCCTTCTCTTTCTTCTTATCTTTGTTAGCGTCACTGTTTTTATCTTTCCCAACGGATTTGTCTTTATTTTTGCTCTTAAAAAATCCGAACATAGTGTGAAGCCTTGACTATGTCAATATCTCATAAGTTCCTGAGTCGTAGGACCCACACGATGCTAGCTTTAAGAAGCGTCCGGGACCTCGCTACACCACCTGAACGAGTTTTATATATTATTCCGAATTATCCACACGGGCTTAGTGTTTAAACGAAAACAAATTGTATATTAATATATGCGTAGGGAAGTCGTAAGGTCGTAAGGAGTCAAGCAGCGGAGGAGGAAAGGAAGAGGATCAGATCTGGATGGCATATGAGACATGGGCAAAATGCGACGTTTCACTTTGACAACATTTCTCTCTATGTAGAGGTTTGTCATGTATCGCTGTGTTTAGAACATTACTAAGTACTTAATTAACCCCTAGACTGAGCGAAACGTTCTCATGATTTAAGATTGTTTTGTCTCCTTCGCCAGTGACATGTCTTAACGGAAGCGTTATCGTTCACTGTCTTACTGTGGCTTTGTCTTGCAAGGCAGTGGCAAGAAAACTGCTGACAAGTTCTGTACATAATGCAGCTTAATGATCTACACGTCCAATGTTATTGGTGAAAAGTGAATTATAGGTGAGCAGTATGTTCATACTTGATGCAGCGTAGTTGTGATGGTGGTGGTGATGGTGATGATTGAGGTGGTGGTGGTGATGGTGGTGGTGATGGTGATGATAGAGGTGGTGGTGGTGATGGTGATGATAGAGGTGGTGGTGGTGATGGTGGTGGTGGTGATGGTGGTGGTGATGGTGATGATAGAGGTGGTGGTGGTGGTGGTGATGATGCTGTAATGGTAATGGTGATGGTGATGCTGCTGTGATGGTGGTGGTGATGGTGATGATAGAGGTAGTGGTGGTGATGGTGATGATGCTGTAATGGTAGTGGTGATGGTGATGATGCTGTGATGGTGGTAGTGTAGTGTTGGTAGTGATGATGGTTGTGGTGGTGATGCTGTGATAGTAGTGGTGTAGTGATGGTGGTGATAATGGTGATGGTGGTTAAGCTGTGATGGTAGTGGTGTAGTGATGGTGGTGATGATGGTGATGGTGGTGATGCTGTGATGGTAGTGGTGCAGTGATGGTGGTGATAATAGTGATAGTGATGGTGGTGATGATAGTGATAGTGATGGTGGTGATGATAATGATGGTGGTGAGGGTGGGAGTGGCACTTCCTCTACTGTCTCTTGGCACTACCTCACGATGACTCATCCCCATAAAAAAATCATTTGAGACATAAAAAAGGCCACTAGACGCAAACTGGCACTTATGTAATCCCAGAGCCATATTTAGCCCAATGGGCGAAGTGCCAACAGCTTAAATAGCCAATCACGTGTTCAGAGCCACCAAGAAGTTCAGAAATGACGAAAGTGAATCCGTACACAGTACCCATTGTTTCAAGACTTTTAGACTGGTTAATGGGATTTAAATCCTGTCGACTGCACTAGGGACATTAAGCCTACATGTCACCTGTATACCACCAGTCAATTTAAGCCTACATGTCACATGTATACCACCAGTCAAGAATACTTCAGTCCATTAAACAGTGATTAAAGCAGTCTAAGTGTATACATACTGAGAGATACACACCGTGCATATCTCACACAGGAGATATACACCTCACTGTGTATATCTCCTATGTGTTATACCGAACTGGTGTTTCACTCCATTTAAAGGTACTGGATCCCACTTTAATAGGTTGAATAGCTCTCTAGTAGCGAGTTATGAAGGGTGAGGCCTGTTATAGTATGTTTATATATATATATATATATATATATATTATATATATATATATATATATATATATATATATATATATATATATATATATATATATATATATATATATATATATATATATATATATATATATATATATATATATATATATATATATTAATATTTACAAGTTGTCAAGGTTTCACTGAGGGAATTTCACACTGGATTTTTATTTGTTTAAGAATTATGTCGTGAAAATAGTGAGTAAACACATTGAGTTTTATTCTGAAGGAAGGTTATGTCTGGAGTCTTAGTCTGGAGGAAGACTGTGTCTGGAGTCTTAGTCTGGAGGAAGACTATGTCTGGAGTCTTAGTCTGGAGGAAGACTGTGTCTGGAGTCTTAGTCTGGAGGAAGACTGTGTCTCGAGTCTTGTTCTGGAGGAAGACTGTGTCTGGAGTCTTAGTCTGGAGGAAGACTATATCTGGAGTCTTGGTCTGGAGGAAGACTATGTTTGAAGTCTTACTCTGGAGGAAGACTATGTCTGGAGACTTACTCTGGAGGAAGACTATGTCTGGAGTCTGAATCTGGAGGAAGACTATGTCTGGAGTATGAATCTGGAGGAAGACTATGTCTGGAGTCTTAGTCTGGAGGAAGACTGTGTCTGGAGTCTTAGTCTGGAGGAAGACTATGTCTGGAGTCTTGGTCTGGAGGAAGACTATGTCTGGAGCCTTACTCTGGAGGAAGACTATGTTAGGAGTCTTACTCTGGAGGAAGACTATGTCTGGAGTCTTACTCTGGAGGAAATCTATGTCTGGAGTCTGAATCTGGAGGAAGACTATGTCTGGAGTATGAATCTGGAGGAAGACTATGTCTGGAGTCTTAGTCTGGAGGAAGACTGTCTGGAGTCTTAGTCTGGAGGAAGACTATGTCTGGAGTCTTAGTCTGGAGGAAGACTATGTCTGGAGTCTTAGTCTGGAGGAAGACTATGTCTGGAGTCTTAGTCTGGAGGAAGACTCTGTCTGGAGTCTTGGTCTGCAGGAAGACTATGTCTGGAGTCTTAGTCTGGAGGAAGACTATGTCTGGAGTCTTAGTCTGGAGGAAGACTATGTTTGGAGTCTTAGTCTGGAGGAAGACTATGTCTGGAGTCTTAGTCTGGAGGAAGACTATGTCTGGAGTCTTGGTCTGCAGGAAGACTATGTCTGGAGTCTTAGTCTGGAGGAAGACTATGTCTGGAGGAAGACTATGTTTGGAGTCTTAGTCTGGAGGAAGACTATGTCTGGAGGAAGACTATGTTTGGAGTCTTAGTCTGGAGGAAGACTATGTTTGGAGTCTTAGTCTGGAGGAAGACTATGTCTGGAGGAAGACTATGTTTGGAGTCTTAGTCTGGAGGAAGACTATGTCTGGAGTAAATAACAAAAAGGCACAATACCGTGACTGGAACGATACACAAATAACCCGCACATAAAAGACAGAAGCTTACGACGACGTTTCGGTCCGACTTGGACCATTGACAAAGTCACACTAACAGAGGAGGCGTCTGGTTGTCTTTGTTGTGGACGTTTCGCCATCCAGTGGCTGGCTGGATGGCGAAACGTCTACGGTGGGGATGCCCGGGTGTTGTGCATGTGTCATTTCATCCTGTCGGTATTATATACAATTCTTGTACTACTACCACTACTACTACTACCACTACTACTACCTCCACCTCTTCCTGCCTATATATAGCCGTCCTGCTCCTCCTCTGTTAGTGTGACTTTGTCAATGGTCCAAGTCGGACCGAAACGTCGTCGTAAGCTTCTGTCTTTTATGTGCGGGTTATTTGTGTATGTCTGGAGTCTTAGTCTGGAGGAAGACTATGTCTGGAGTCTTAGTCTGGAGGAAGACTATATCTGGAGAAACTCTCATTCCCTCCCTGTCTGCCTCTCCCTTCCTTTCTCTACCTGTCCTCTCTATCTCGCTGCAGTAATCATTTTTCATCCTCACAATCCTCCATGTCTCCTGACAACATACCTCCCTCCTTTCCCCTCTCTCCTATCCCCTCCCTCACTTCCCCTCCCTCCCTCCCGCCCTCTCTCCTTCTCTCCCTCCACCAAAGTGATTTAACATCCTCCATCCTCCTGTCACCTGACACTCACCTCCTTCAACAATCCATCTTAAGCTGATAATACACACACACACACACACACACACACACACACACACACACACACACACACACACACACACACACACACACACACACACACACACACACACAAATACTCACAAATACTGAGAAGAATTGACAAGGTGGACAAAGACAGGATGTTCCAGAGATGGGACACAGCAGCAAGGGGACACAGTTGGAAGTTAAAGACACAGATTAATCACACGGATGTTAGGAATTATTTCTTCAGTCACAGAGTAGTCAGGAAGTGGAATAGTTTGGGAAGCGATGTAGTGGAGGCAGGATCCATACATAGCTTTAAGCAGAGGTATGATAAAGCTCACGGTTCAGGGAGAGTGATCCAGTAGCGACCAGTGAAGAGGCGGGGCCAGGAGCTAGAACTAGACCTCTGCAACCTCAACTAGGTGAGTACACACACACACACACACACACACACGCTAGACTGACTAGAAACAAAGTAACTCTGATCATCATTCATTATCTGATACAGAGAGACTACTGCTGCCAGCTCATTGTTATAGGATCAGGTGGACAAGACAATGAATGATTTCATCTCTATAATATGTCTTCTGGCTTCACAACGTTGACGTATCACACTAAATGATAACTTACTTAGCTGTTTATGTATATTGCAATGAAATGTATATTGGTGAAACTAAGTGTCAACTGAAGGTACACATCTTGGAATACTTGAGCAGATCTATTAAAACGGATAGGTAATTACCATTTAGTGTCATAGACTAACACCGTGAAGCCAGAGACCACACTGTAGACATGGAATCATTCACCACACTGCAACATTAGACACAAGTCTACCCTCTGGAATAGTGAGCATTCAGTAGAGTTAGTGTGTTTCTAGCTTTTCATTCTTCATTATTCTTCTTTTGTCTTTTTTTTTTCAACAAGTCGGTCGTCTCCCACCGAGGCAGGGTGACCCAAAAAAGAAAGAAAATCCCCAAAAAGAAAATACTTTCATCGTCATTCAACACTTTCACCACACTCACACATTATCACTGCTTTTGCAGAGGTGCTCAGAATACAACAGTTTAGAAGCATATACGTATAAAGATACACGACATATCCCTCCAAACTGCCAATATCCCAAACCCCTCCTTTAAAGTGCAGGCATTGTACTTCCCATTTCCAGGACTCAAGTCCGACTATATGAAAATAACCGGTTTCCCTGAATCCCTTCACTAAATATTACCCTGCTCACACTCCAACAGATCGTCAGGTCCCAAGATCATTCGTCTCCATTCACTCCTATCTAACACGCTCATGCACGCTTGCTGGAAGTCCAAGCCCCTCGCCCACAAAACCTCCTTTACCCCCTCTTTCCAACCCTTTCGAGGACGACCCCTACCCCACCTTCCTTCCCCTATAGATTTATATGCTTTCCATGTCATTCTACTTTGATCTTGTCTTTTACTTATATTAATTCGATTTTTAAGTCATGTTAAGATCTAGTTCCAGTTGATAATTGTCTTTGATTTGATACAGTGTGTGATGATGCAGTGAACTAACTCCGAAACTAGTCGTGAATAAACGATGTTTGAAGTAGCACTGACATATATATATATATATATATATATATATATATATATATATATATATATATATATATATATATATATATATATATATATATATATATATATATATATATATATATATATATATATATATATATATATATATATATATATATATATATATATATATATATATATATATAATATATATATATATATATATATATATATATATATATATATATATATATATATATATATATATATATAAATATATATATATATATATATATATATATATATATATATATATATATATATATATATATATATATATATATATATATATATTGTTATGTGGTAATTACAGTGTGAAGCTTCACAATATACATATTAATATGAGTCTTGCTGAAATGAGCTCCGGTGTGACTAGTGGAATACATTACCAGCATGACACCTCTCTCTCTCTCTCTCTCTCTCTCTCTCTCTCCAACCATCCACACACCCTCCGGAGTTTCTTGTGCTGTCCATTATACTCCAGTTTTGAAAGTGAAGTGAGGACAGGGAGGCCCATCAATCTCTAGTCTTGTCGTATACCATTATCAAGTCAACATGAGTGGTGACAGGTAGCACCAGGAAGGGTGAAAGTGTATGTTGACCACTGTTCAGTCCCCCATAACACTCTAGCCAGGAAAATTACGTGTGTACAGTGGAACGCGCGTACCGTGGAGAGTAAGATTCTTCTGTGTATCGCTCGAATCAGGTTCTGACAAACTGTGACGCCATTT
>NC_091354.1:580336-592836 GCF_038502225.1 Cherax quadricarinatus
TACTACAGTCTGTGTCAACACTCACTACTACAGTCTGAGTCAACACTCACTACTACAGTCTGTGTCAACACTCACTACTACAGTCTGTGTCAACACTCACTACTACAGTCTGAGTCAACACTCACTACTACAGTCTGTGTCAACACTCACTACTACAGTCTGTGTCAACACTCACTACTACAGTCTGTGTCAACACTCACTACTACAGTCTGTGTCAACACTCACTACTACAGTCTGTGTCAACACTCACTACTACAGTCTGTGTCAACACTCACTACTACAGTCTGAGTCAACACTCACTACTACAGTCTGAGTCAACACTCACTACTACAGTCTGTGTCAACACTCGCTACTACAGTCTGTGTCAACACTCACTACTACAGTCTGTGTCAACACTCACTACTACAGTCTGTGTCAACACTCACTACTACAGTCTGTGTCAACACTCACTACTACAGTCTGTGTCAACACTCGCTACTACAGTCTGTGTCAACACTCACTACTACAGTCTGTGTCAACACTCGCTACTACAGTCTGTGTCAACACTCACTACTACAGTCTGTGTCAACACTCACTACTACAGTCTGTGTCAACACTCGCTACTACAGTCTGTGTCAACACTCACTACTACAGTCTGTGTCAACACTCACTACTACAGTCTGTGTCAACACTCACTACTACAGTCTGTGTCAACACTCGCTACTACAGTCTGTGTCAACACTCACTACTACAGTCTGTGTCAACACTCACTACTACAGTCTGTGTCAACACTCGCTACTACAGTCTGTGTCAACGCTCACTACTACAGTCTGTGTCAACACTCACTACTACAGTCTGTGTCAACACTCGCTACTACAGTCTGTGTCAACACTCGCTACTACAGTCTGTGTCGACACTCACTACTACAGTCTGTGTCAACACTCGCTACTACTGTCTGTGTCAACACTCACTACTACAGTCTGTGTCAACACTCACTACTACAGTCTGTGTCAACACTCGCTACTACAGTCTGTGTCAACGCTCACTACTACAGTCTGTGTCAACACTCACTACTACAGTCTGTGTCAACACTCACTACTACAGTCTATGTCAACACTCACTACTACAGTCTGAGTCAACACTCACTACTACAGTCTGTGTCAACACTCACTACTACAGTCTGTGTCAACACTCACTACTACAGTCTGTGTCAACACTCACTACTACAGTCTGTGTCAACACTCACTACTACAGTCTGAGTCAACAGTCTGTGTCAACACTCACTACTACAGTCTGTGTCAACACTCACTACTACAGTCTGTGTCAACACTCACTACTACAGTCTGTGTCAACACTCACTACTACAGTCTGTGTCAACACTCACTACTACAGTCTGTGTCAACACTCACTACTACAGTCTGTGTCAACACTCACTACTACAGTCTGTGTCAACACTCACTACTACAGTCTGTGTCAACACTCACTACTACAGTCTGTGTCAACACTCACTACTACAGTCTGTGTCAACACTCACTACTACAGTCTGTGTCAACACTCACTACTACAATCTGTGTCAACACTCACTACTACAGTCAGTGTCGACACGCACTACTACAGTCTGTGTCAACACTCACTACTACAGTCTGTGTCAACACTCAATACTACAGTCTGTGTCAACACTCACTACTACAGTCTGTGCCAACACTCACTACTACAGTCTGTGTCAACACTCACTACTACAGTCTGTGCCAACACTCACTACTGCAGTCTGAGTCAACACTCACTACTACAGTCTGTGTCAACACTCGCTACTACAGTCTGTGTCAACACTCACTACTACAGTCTGTGTCAACACTCACTACTACAGTCTGTGTCAACACTCACTACTACAGTCTGTGTCAACACTCACTACTACAGTCTGTGTCAACACTCACTACTACAGTCTGTGTCAACACTCACTACTACAGTCTGTGTCAACACTCACTACTGGAAATAAAGCCACAGTCTTCTTTACTGTCTGGGTCAAATTTCCTTATATTATAAATAATAATGACAGTTATAATAAATATTCGTTTACTACATCAGTTAATGTTATATATATATATATATATATATATATATATATATATATATATATATATATATATATATATATATATATATATATATATATATATATGTATATATTCGGCATTTATGTCACTTTTTTTCTGAGTATTTTCACTGTTTTCACTTTTTTAGGACACGAATTTTCACGTGGATATCGAGATGTTTGTTTTGACTTTCAATGGACGGCACAGTAGTTACGGTGGCCCGGAGGCACTTCAGCTTCCTCACAAATCAGTATAACATACATCAACATGATAGGCCGTATAAAATAGGCCTTCACAGTTCTTTTCACACACACATCCCTCCCACATCCTCATTTTCTGTTGCTATCTTATCAAATCAAGGAGATTCTTCTGAGAGTATTTATCCTCACTGTTAAAGAGAAGACTGCTGGTGTGTATGTGGGTGTTCATGTGTGTGTGTGGGTGTGATGTGTGAGGAGGAACGAGTGTTTGTGTGTGTGTGTGTGTTTGTGTGTATGGCTGCAGGTGAAAGACCATGAGATTGGTAGGTATGGTCCCAGAGAGTTGAGCAGGAGGGCTAGCCAACGCCACCCTCTCACACCTAGCACACCTCTTCCTACTCGTTTTCTGCGGCCGTTTGGCCGCAGAAAAGGAGTATTCTGACGTTTACGCGACGGGAAACGAGGTGAGAGAATGAGAAAGTGAGCTAAGAGGGAAAAGTTGAGGAGTAAATGTGCTAGAAGAGCTGAGAGAAGTGGTGGCGTTGGGCAGTGTCTGGCACCTGATGTTTCGGCCTGGTACAGAAATAGTCACACGGTAGACCACGAGAGGAACCCTTCCTTCCCAACCGAGTCTATACCGCCACTAGATATTAATAATTGCCGTACCGGAGCAACGGTACCGCCAACGTACCGATGACTTGACATAACGAAAGCATGTTCCGAGTTCTCCTTTCGACGAAAAATATAACGTAAATATGTTAGTGTAAAGTAAATATGATGCGAATATTTTCTGTCGTCGTTTTTGATTTCGAGCGGAAATGTCTGTCGTGTCCGAAGGCGGAGGAAGTTGCACCTGTCTTGAGGAATTCACTCAGTGACGGCGTCTGATGTGACTTAACTTACGTGCACCTTGAGTAGCGTTGTAATGTTTCTTTTGTTAGATGTCAAGAACTTAAATCCATTTTTTTTTATCTTTGTAATGTGCAAGAAAATTTAAGGCAAATCTAGAGAGACGGAGAAGAAGAAGAAGAAGAAGAAGAAGAAGAAGAAGAAGAAGAAGAAGAAGAAGAAGAAGAAGAAGAAGAAGAAGAAGAAGAAGAAGAAGAAGAAGAAGAAGAAGAAGAAGAAGAAGAAGAAGAAGAAGAAGAAGAAGAAGAAGAAGAAGAAGAAGAAGAAGAAGAAGAAGAAGAAGAAGAAGAAGAAGAAGAAGAAGAAGAAGAAGAAGGAGAAGAAGAAGAAGAAGAAGGAGAAGAAGAAGAAGAAGAAGAGAAAGAAGAAGAAGAAGAAGAAGAAGAAGAAGAAGAAGAAGAAGAAGAAGAAGAAGAAGAAGAAGAAGAAGAAGAAGAAGAAGAAGAAGAAGAAGAAGGTTAGGAACGAAGGATAACCCAAGCAACACTAAGTGTGACTCATTTCCACTGAAGTCTGTTGAAGATTGCATCTCCGACAGATCAAACAGCATCACACACACACACGACACGTGTAAGTAAGTTTACTCAGGTATACACAGTTACATAGATCATCACACATAGCAGCATAACTGTAGAGAACTTAGGATAACCCAGAAAAGTCAGACAAAGTGACTTATTTCCATTGGGGTCCTTGTAATAACTAATATGTATATTTAAAAACGGGTATCTTAAGTATATCTCAGTGTTGAGAGCATCAAAACAAGAAAAAATTCTGTCCAAAGAATCTGCCAGTACACATTAGCTAATAACGTAGATACAAAAATCTTATGCATAAGGAGGAATGTTATATTTGAGGACGTCCAGAAACTTTATGGCGCAGTCTGCCATTAACTAAAGCACTCCGTTTTCTCTAGCTCTGGCACCAGTGCCAGGCCGACTGTGGCACTTGTGGCATTAGACAAGAGAAAATGTGGGGTGGATATGTTGGATACAAGAACCCCATAATTTTTAAAGGGGTGGACCGGCAAGCCAGCGGAAGACCTGAGTCAGTTGACCAAAAGCTCCAGCTGTGGGTCATCATATGACCCGCTTCACGAAACACTAGTCCTGTTTCCTGACAAACCTTACCTAACCTAACCTATATTTGCATTAGTTACCCCAAAAGTATAATAACCCTGGGAGGGGGGCGGGGAACCCAGGCAGTGTGGGTTAATTCCACTGGTCTCCTTAAAACGAAGACCTCTCCCAGGATGCAACTCACTAACTAAACAAATACATTATTCATTTAAGTACTATTGCATATTTTTTCAATGATTTACTATTGCCTTACGTAAGTAACATGGAAATAAGTCACTTCGACTTTTCGTTGGGTTATACTGGGTAAATTACGCGTATGTTATTATGTATGATAACTGTACTTACGTGGACCTGTATATAAATAAACTTACTTGACAGGTGTGTAAATTACGTATGGTAACCCCTAAAAGTGTAACAACAACAGCAGCAGCAGCAGCAGCAGCAGCAGCAGCAGCAGCAGCAGCAGCAGTAGCAGCAGCAGCAGCAGCAGCAGCAGCAGCAGGTTCTAGCAAGCTTCCCCATACATCTTCCCTCATCCTCATTTCCAAATGTTTGCAAATGTTTATCCAGCGGCCAGGCAGAGCTTAATTAAGCTTACAGGTTGTGTGGTCTTGCTCAGCCCTTTGTTATGTCTGAGGAATATAACGAGGAATACTTCTCGAATTAGTGCACACTTGTTCAGAGCTGAGGAATACAAAGCTCTGTTGTCTCCCATGACCAGAATATCTCCCAGAAATACTTCTCACAGACACAGAACTGCGAAATACTGTAGCCCGTGGTCTCCTTAGATCAGAATATCTCACAGAAATACCCCTCTCAGACACAGAGCTAAGAAATACAGCATCCTGTTGTCTCCCTAGACCAGAATATCTCACAGAAATACTCCTCACAGCTGCAGAGCTAAGAAATACAGCATCCTGTTGTCTCCCTAGACCAGAATATCTCCCAGAAATACTCCTCACAACTGCAGGGCTAAGAAATACAGCATCCTGTTGTCTCCCTAGACCAGAATATCTCCCAGAAATACTTTTCACAGACTCAGAGCTGATGAATACAGCATTCTATGGTTACTCTAGACCAGAATATCTCCCAGAAGTGTTCCTCACAGACTCAAAGGTTATATTACGTCACAGGAGAGAGCTTGCCGGGCGACTCACAGCAACACAACACTAGAATAACATAAGAGGTGCCTTCCCTCGCCCCGTCAGAGCTTAACACCAGGAGCTATAAATGTGCACAGGAGATATGTAAGTAATGTGCACAGGAGATATGTAAGTAATGTGCACAGGAGATATGTAAGTAATGTGCACAGGAGATATGTAAGTAATGTGCACAGGAGATATGTAAGTAATGTGCACAGGAGATATGTAAGTAATGTGCACAGGAGATATGTAAGTAATGTGCACAGGAGATATGTAAGTAATGTGCACAGAAGATATGTAAGTAGAGTGCACAGAAGATATGTAAGTAGAGTGCACAGGAGATATGTAAGTAGAGTGCAGTAGAGTGCACAGAAGATATGTAAGTAGAGTGCACAGGAGATATGTAAGTAGAGTGCACAGGAGATATGTAAGTAGAGTGCACAGGAGATATGTAAGTAGAGTGCACAGGAGATATGTAAGTAGAGTGCACAGGAAATATGTAAGTAATGTGCACAGGAGATATGTAAGTAGAGTGCACAGGAGATATGTAAGTAATGTGCACAGGAGATATGCAAATAGAGTGCACAAGAGATATGTAAGTAGAGTGCAGAGGAGATATGTAAGTAATGTGCACAGGAGATGTGTAAGTAGAGTGCATAGAAGATATGTAAGTAGCGTGCACAGGAGATATGCAAGTAGAGTGCACAGGAGATATGTATGTAGAGTGCACACTAGATATGTAAGTAGAGTGCACAGGAGATATATAAGTAGAGTGCACAGGAGATATGTAAGTAATGTGCACAGGAGATATGTAAGTAGCGTGCACAGGAGATATGTAAGTAGAGTGCACAGGAGATATGTAAGTAGAGTGCACAAGAGATATGTAAGTAAAGTGCACAGGACATATGTAAGAGATGATAAATCCTTACCTATCCATCAGAGGGTAGTGCCATGTTCCAACCTATCCTACAAAGGGAGGTGGAATATCTCAACCTATCCTACAAAGGAAGGTGGGAGATGAGGTCACGGCTGAACATTAAAGGACAGTGGTGGAGCCCTGAGTTCAGAAATGAGATCCCTCGTCGGCGTCACAACCGAAAGGTGAACGAGTTCGATTCCCAGGCTTTGTGCAGCGTACGAGAAAGCAGCACCTGCTACCCCTGGTTACCTAGCAGTAAGTAGGTGGTGAGAGTCAACAGGCTGATGATGGAGGCTGGGGTGATGGGGGAGGAGGAGGAGTGGGTGAGGGAGAGGTTGAAAAAAATAGGATTGGCTGATGGTGTCTTGTCAGGCTGATGGGCGAGGGTGGTGGGCGTGAGTGGTGGGCGTGGGTGGTTGGCGTGAGCACTCCCTGGCTAATAGGGACCTATGTAGACGATAGGGGGGTGAGGGAGGGGGAGATTAAGGGAGGGAGGGGTGCTCAGAGAAAGTAGGAATGCTGAGAGAAAGTAGGGGTGCTGACAGAAAGTAGAGGTGCTGACAGAAAGTAGATCTGCTGACAGAAAGTAAGGATGCTGAAAGAAAGTATAAATGCTGAGAGAAAGTAGGGAGACTGAGAGAAAGTAGGGATGCTGAGAGAAAGTAGGGATGATGAGAGACATTAACTTCATCTCCGAGATCATTTCTCACTCTCCAGCATCACCAAGTCTCCCTTGAGGCGGGTACAGGGCTCCTGATCCCGGAAGTGGGAGCTACCCTTTCCTCGGATCAAACCTGACAGTGTACAAGCGGTAAAATATATGCATTGGCATTAAAGAACCAGTGTGAATTGTTCCATCCACGATATTGTGGGTTAGTTGTGAATTGTTTCACCACGATATTGTAGGTTAGTTGTGAATTTTTCCACAATGCACACATACTGCCTCCATCATAAACAGAGCACACACACTGCCTCTCATCTTTTTTAGAAAGAGGCAGTACTGTTTTTGCGTAATAACGCACTGCTTTTTGCGTAATGACGCTCTGTCTTGAGCACAGAGGCGCCGAAGTCAACAGAGACAAAGCCTCTAGCGGCGGTGTTGACCACTGCGCTGCTCCCGGAGCGCACCAGCGCTCAATGCGCGCTCATCGGGCCAATTCTGCGGTAATCCCTCTCGAAACTTCGTGAGGGATTGCCGAGAGTCCGAATAACTCCCCTATGTTGAGGGATTTTAAAGGAATCCTTTTCCATCTGCGCCATGATTTACGAATGGAGTGACACCCATTTCTCTTCTGGTTGTCTCCTCATGTACCCTCATGGATCGAGCTAAACGTCGCCTTGAAGCTTTCTCCAGAAAGCCTGAGGGTTGTTTCAGAAAGTGAGCTCTTTAATAAAAGCTCCTCTATATATAGCGATTTTTTTTCCAAAATTCAATGAAAATGAATTCAAAATTATATATACCTTTTTTTGAAGGTCTTTTCACGTAACATGAAGTTTTTAGAGGACCTTTCTTACGGTTCCATTTGTACAAAAAAGACTGTACTATTTCCAGGAAGTTTATGAGGTCTATAGGTAATTAAAAATACAAGAAATGGTCGGGAAATCTGTTTAGTTTTATTGAGGATGGATTTTGAACCTGCCGAGAAGCGCTGTGCTTGTGGTCAGGCGAGGAATTTGTAGGGTAATCCAGTAGTGAGGAGGAAGAGGGAGAGAAGGAGGGAGAGGAGGAAGGAGAGAAGGAGGAGGAGGAGGAGGAGTTCACGTCGTCTCGAGATGAACAAAGTGACAATTAAAAAAATAGAAAAGAATTAAGACATGTGAGTTATGGGTGAACATATAATGGTTTATTATAGTCACTGGTGATCAGGGTATGTATGTGACCTTTTGTAGCTTGCTGTCACACCTCAGTTAACTGTTTATCTGACTGGTTGTCTAGCCTGTGTTGCTAGATTGTTAGGCATTGCTTATATTAACCTTGGTAAACTTAATCTTATTGTTTAATCAACGTTGATAGTTCATTAGTCTAATAGTTAGTACATAGTTGATAGTTCATTAATTTGATAGTTTATTCAGCCTTGACAGGTCAATAGCTTCAAGTTTTTGCTTCAAAGAAAGCCATGTCCTTCACAATTAGTGCCAGTAATATCCCCGACGCTGCCATCTTTACGTGTCAGGTCCGACCTTTGATGTGAGCATCGTGCTGCGGCTAGTGCCAATACCAATCTTGCTCTCTTAATGGCGTTAATGGCGCCTCGTGCTGACCGCTGGTGTATGGGTGCCACCAGTGCCTCTGACGTTAGTCGATCTTATATGGTATTGCCTTCAATGCGGCGGTAAAAGTTTGGGACAAAAATGTCAGAACTTCTCTGCGGCTCAACTTGCTCTTCATTCAACACTCTGAGGGCCAGTGCCAAGAGCAAGTGCCAACGTGCGTCAAGCGTTTAACCCTAGCTATTAATGGCACAAAGCTAAGGGTAAGTAAGGGCCGACGTTCTTGGTTTATGCCCGTACAGTTCACCCTTACAACACGTAGATTGTATCACCAGTTGACTCGGTCCTTGTGATTGAAATACGCGTTGAAATATCCGTAGATTTAATCTAAAATCGGGGGCCTTTTTATTCTCAGGGGGAATTGCATCAGCAAGCCAGTGCTGTGTCATCGACTCAGAATGTAACAGACTTACGTCAGTGATGGTAACATTCGTGTGACAGTGACTCAGAGATAGTAACATTCATGTGAGAGTGACTCAGAGATAGTAACATTCATGTGAGAGTGTGAGATGGTAACATTGGTGCGATAGTGACTAGAGACCTGCTGTAAGGATTTTTATGTCAAGGAATTAGTAACTACTGTGCCTGTGTGTGGACAGCATTCGTTGTGTCCTGCTAATTTTAGGTCAGTCTTGCCGTGGGTTTGAGTCATAAGTTATGGAAATCATTTCTTGGGTGACGTGACGGGTGTCGTGGGTGAGTAGGGCCTCATGTTTACACGAGCAGCCCACGTTCAACCCACAGTAGCCCACCCCAACCCACAGTAGCTTTCCCCTAACCTACGGTAACCCACTCCAACCCAACACAGTAACCGACCGCAACCTACAGTAGCCCAACCCAGCCCACAGAAGCTCCCCTTAGCCCAATTAAGCAGACCATAATTCAGTTCCCACCAGCCCAACCCAACACTGGTGACCCACCCCTGCCACAGATGACCCACCCACGCCTTAGACGACCCACCCCCACCTCAGACGACACACCCACGCCTCAGAGGACCCACCCCTGCTTCAGACGACCCACCCCTGCCTCAGACGACCCACCCACGCCACAGAAGACCCACCCACGCTACAGACGACCCACACACGCCTCAGATGACCCACCCACGCCTCAGACGACCCATCACCGCCTCAAACGACCAACCCACGCCACAGACGACCCACCCACGCCACAGACGACCCACCCACGCCACAGACGACCCACCCCCGCTCAGACGACCCACCCCCGCTTAGACAACCCACCCCTGCCTCAACTACCCACCCCCGCCTCAAACCACCCATCCCCGTTCAAACGACCCACCCACGCCTCAGACGACCCACCCCTTCCTTAGACGACCCATCCATGCCTCAGACGATCCACTCGCGCCTCAGACGATCCACCCACGCCACAGACGACATATCTCCGCCTCAGACGATCCAGCCACGCCACAGACGACCCACCCACGCCACAGACGACCCACCCACACCTTAGACGACCCACACACGCCTCAGACGACCCATCCCTGACTCAGACGATCCACCCACGCCACAGACAACCCACCCACGCCTTAGACGACCCACCCCCGTCTCAGACGATCCACCTCCTCCTCAGACGACCCATCCACGCCTCAGACGACCCACCCACGCCTCAGACGAATCACCCCCTCCTCAGACGACCCACCCCCGCCTCAGACGACCCACCCACGCCTCAAACGACTCACCCACACCTCAGACGACCCACTCCCGTCTCAGACGACTCACCCACGCCTCAGACGACCCACTCCCGCCTCAGACGACCCATCCACGCCTCAGACGACCCACCCACACCTCAGACGACCCACTCCCGTCTCAGACGACCCACCCACACCTCAAACGACCCACCCACACCTCAGACGACCCACCCACGCCTCAGACGACCCACCTCCTCCTCAGACGACCCACCCACACCTCAGACGACCCACCCACGCCTCAGACGACCCACCCACGCCTCAGACGACCCACCTCCTCCTCAGACGACCCACTATCCGCCACCAGAGACCCACCAGCAGCCAGCACCAACAGTAATCTCCCTCCACAGGTTTATGTTCCTTTTTTCCTTTTATCTTCTCAGTAAAATGGGTTGTTGATCCCTGTTCCGAGACGAGGGAGGGGGAGGAGAGAGGGGGAGGAGGGAGGGGGAAGGAACAAAGAAGGGAGGAGAGGGAAGTGGGGAGAAAACGAGACGGGGTTGACGAAGGACTGTGAAGGAAAATGAAGGAAGAGACGAAGAAAAAAAATTTCTTCTCTTGGCTAAAATTGGATACATCATCAGTGTGCTGCTATCTTATTCAGGCGATAGTGCCATAGTGGACATACACGGGGCACTCTTGGAGTGCCTGGTGCCATAGGTGTCTATGGCACCAGGGAAGGGATAGCGCAGTTGACAGAGTCAACAAGACTCTCATAGCTGAGGTGGGTAGCAGCTCTTAGCTGAGGTAGTTAAGAGCTCTTAACTGAGGTGGGTAGCAGCTCTTAGCTTGTAAAACAGACTAATATATGTTATCCTACCATTGTAACACCATTGTAACACCTTTATAGCACCCTTGTAACACATATGTAACGCCTTTGTAACGCCAATGCGTTGGAGAAAGCCCGGCTATGTTCTCCCTGTCATATTCCATCACTCGGGATGCAGTTAGGAGGAGGCTGTTAGAGAGAGGGAACGGAGGAAGAGAGGGAGAGGAGTGAAGAGAAGCTGGAGGAAAGATAGATAGATAGATAGATAGACAGATAGATAGATAGATGAGAGAGAGAGAGAGAGAGAGAGAGAGAGAGAGAGAGAGAGAGAGAGAGAGAGAGAGAGAGAGAGAGAGAGAGAGAGGAGAGAGAGAGAGAGAGAGAGAGAGAGAGAGAGAGAGAGAGAGAGAGAGAGAGAGACTGAGATTCTGTACGAGGCACAAGTACGCTCACACCTTGAGTATGCTCCACTTTCTTGGTTTGCCTGCCCCCCCCCTCTCATCTGCGACTGCTTGACAGAGTAGAGAACAGAGCAAGACGTCTCATCTCTCGCCTGGACCCATCCTGGATAGATCTGTCATTTCAGCAGAGCCTTCAACACAGGAGGGATGTGGGTGGCCTTACTGCTATGTACAAGGCCAATATTGTCAAAGTACCACACTTGGATCCACTTCGAGGACAGCGTGAAACAAGATTTTATGCCACAAGACGGGCAGAAAGCAGCAACTTCACTCTGGCTGTACCCTTCTCCAGAACATCACTCCATCTGAGATCATATATACCCAGGATGACTCGAGTATGGAACACATTCGTACAGCATAATGATGTCAACGAGATAAAGTCAGTTGATCACATGAAAATGTTGGCCCACAGATGGCTCCAACTTCATCCTGTTCCCTACTTGTATGTCTCATAACAATAAAAATGCTTTCAAATGAGCTGATGTAGGTAACAGCTCTTAGCTTGCCAATAAAGTTAGGAATCCTTAACCTGTAATATAGCTGTCAATAAAGTTAGGAATCCTTAACCTGTAAATAGCTTGTCAATAAAGTTAGGAATCCTTAACCTGTAAATAGCTTGCCAATAAAGTTAGGAATCCTTAACCTGTAAATAGCTTGTCAATAAAGCTAGGAATCCTTAACCTGTAAATAGCTTGTCAATAAAGCTAGGGATCCTTAACCTGTAAATAGCTTGTCAATAAAGCTAGAGATCCTTAACCTTGTCAAACCCTGTGTAAAAAAAAAAAAAGAGAGAGAGAGTGTACATGGGAAAGACGGATAGCAGAGGTCCACACTGAGACTATCTGCCTAGAAGAACTATTACCACTACCAGACGCTAGATTACGGACTATCGTGAATGACCTAGGTGTGTGAGGCAAGGATAGACTAGCAGAAGGCTCTCTCCTCACCCTTCACTCCCTCTAGCCACTGCTAGCATAAG
>NC_091354.1:597836-611598 GCF_038502225.1 Cherax quadricarinatus
ATGTCGACCAGTGCCAGATTAAACTGCCGGAAGCAAGCGATGCCAGAACAACAGTAAAGTATCTACTAAACGCTAACCTTTGAGGTTAGTGGATAGATTTGAGAATCAAAGCCTTTGTCCCGTTCAGAATTTGTTTCGTTGCAATGGGAAAGGCACTTTTTGATTCCCAATAAATCGTAGGGCGTAATAAATCATTGTATTATACAGTGGTTCAGATATATGTGGTGGATGTGTAGACAGATGTTTATCAGGAGTGAAGACCTGTACAAACAGCGGGGTAATTGCCAAGTCGGCCGCTAGATGGATGTATCATATACTGGGGTAGAAAGATACTGTAGGAGAGTTACACACACACACACACGCACACACACACACACACACACACACACACACACACACACACACACACACACACACACACACACACACACACACACAGTTTAAGGCGAGGTTTGATAAAGCTCGTGGAGCAGGGAGAGAGAGGCCCTAGTAGCAATCAGTGAAGAGGCGGGGCCAGGAGCTATGACTCGACCCCTGCAACCACAAATAGGTGAGGTGAGTGAGTACACACACACACACACACACACACACACACACACACACACACACAACATACGAGAGAAGTTACAATAACAGCCAGCGATCAGACTACAGCTTCGGTTAAAGCCCCACTGACAGGCAATTTACACAAGTGGTTAAAATAGTACCAGTGGGTAAAACTGCGTACTGATCTCCATGTTAGATACGTGGAACTGAGGCGGGTGGAGGGGTGGGCGGGCTGTAGAGGGTGGAAGAAACTGAGGTGGATGAGATGGAAGGGATAGAAGGGAAATGAGTGAAGGTGGAATACACAATCTCGTGTTGACAGAAGCAACACCTGCTATAGTCTGCTATAGTCTGCTATAGTCTGCTATAGTCTGATATAGGCTATATCCACATATGACAACACGCTGTATATACTATTACAGTGACGCAATTCCGTGGGCCACTGACAGCAATTGTGTGAATGCTGGTAGATGTGCTGTCCTCTTTGGGCCAATCTACATTCTTGGGACATGCCTTCTGTGGTTAAAAAACTATATAACTTTGATACAGCCAGAAATATGACACAGAATCACCTCCTCTCTCTGGTCAAGCCTCTATTAAATATACATATGAGAATGAAAGATTTCTAAGTTAGTGGAATCTTCTTTCTATAGGTTTAGAATTTGCCCCTGAAGCTGCTAGTTTATTGTGCACCTCATAGCCATCCCGTGGATGGTAGTGGCTAGTTTATTGTGCACCTCATAGCCATCCCGTGGATGGTAGTGGCTAGTTTATTGTGCACCTCATAGCCATCCCGTGGATGGTAGTGGCTAGTTTATTGTGCACCTCATAGCCATCCCGTGGATGGCAGTGGCTAGTTTATTGTGCACCTCATAGCCATTCCGTGGATGATAGTGGCTAGTTTATTGTGCACCTCATAGCTATCCCGTGGATTGTAGTGGCTAGTTTATTGTGCACCTCATAGCCATCCCGTGGATGGTAATGGCTAGTTTATTGTGCACCTCGTAGCCATCCTGTGGGTGGTAATGGCTAGTTTATTGTGCACCTCATAGCCATTCCGTGGATGGTAGTGGCTAGTTTATTGTGCACCTCATTTCCACCCTGTAAACTTTAGGTTTATGTGAACTAGACCCCAAGATGGTCCGCGGAACTACTTTTGAGTAGTTAAATATCGCAGAAAAGGGCTAAGTAGTCTGGCATGCCGCTGGGATGAAAGGCTAGTGGAAAGAAACAGTTGTATTAGTAGGGAGAAAGGGAGATAGTGTCTCCCGACGTGGATATTCAGCATGTAACGACCCACACAACGAAGAAATTGATCATCTGATCGAGGCCTTTTGCTGGCTTACCCGTCCAGCGTGTAAACACACCTCTGAAGCCATTTTTAGATGGCATGTCGTTCAGTGCAGCCATACAAAAGGGATGTTAAACTTTTATTGCAAAAGTTCCATCCCTTGAAAACTTTAAATATCTCATCATAGGACACCCGTGATAGACTGAGGGAACATTATGCCCGTGATAGACTGAGGGAACATTATGCCCGTGATAGACTGAGGGGACATTATGCCCGTGATAGACTGAGGGGACATTATGCCCGTGATAGACTGAGGGGACATTATGCCCGTGATAGACTGAGGGGACATTATGCCCGTGATAGACTGAGGGAACATTATGCCCGTGATAGACTGAGGGAACATTATGCCCGTGATAGACTGAGGGGACATTATGCCTGTGATAGACTGAGGGAACATTATGCCCGTGATAGACTGAGGGGACATTATGCCCGTGATAGACTGAGGGGACATTATGCCTGTGATAGACTGAGGGAACATTATGCCCGTGATAGACTGAGGGAACATTATGCCCGTGATAGACTGAGGGGACATCATGCCCGTGATAGACTGAGGGGACATTATGCCCGTGATAGACTGAGGGGACATTATGCCCGTGACAGACTGAGGGGACATTATGCCCGTGACAGACTGAGGGGACATTATGCCCGTGACAGACTGAGGGGACATTATGCCCGTGACAGACTTAGGGGACATTATGCCCGTGACAGACTGAGGGGACATTATGCCCGTGACAGACTGAGGGGACATTATGCCCGTGATAGACTGAGGGGACATTATGCCCGTGACAGACTGAGGGGACATTATGCCCGTGACAGACTGAGGGGACATTATGCCCGTGACAGACTGAGGGGACATTATTGAAGAACTAAAACTTAAACTTTGATATAAAGACCAGTTTATTACCGAGGTCAGTATTACTCAGATCAATATTAAGTAGATCAATATTACTCAGGTCGGTATTACGTAGATTAATATTACTCAGGTTAATATTGCATAGATCAACATTACCCAGATCAGTATTACTCAGATCAATATTACTCAGATCAATATTACTCAGATCAATATTACTCAGATCAATATTACTCACCCGTAAAGATTGAGAAAGTTGTCGTAAGTAACTTGGGCCTCATTGTTATTGTTGTTGATTTTGCTGATGTTGTTGTTGTTTGTGAGAGATGAGATGAGGAGAGCATCTCTGAACTTGGAGATCATTTCGTGGGCGGCCTTGTTCTGGTCGTGGGCGGCCTTGGTCTGGTCGTGGGCGGCCTTGGTCTGGTCGTGGGCGGCCTTGGTCTGGTCGTGGGCGGCCTTGGTCTGGTCGTGGGCGGCCTTGGTCTGGTCGTGGGCGGCCTTGGTCTTGTCGGTGGGCGGGACCGTCACCTCCTCCACTAAAGTCTCCATGATTCGTTATAAATCTTACTTTTCTCAGTGTTTTTTTCTCAGTGTTTTTTTCTCAGTGTTTTTTTCTCAGTGTTTTTTTCTCAGTGTGACAATTTTCTTTTCGCTTTTCACTATGTTTATTTGTTTTTGTTTCTTTTTACTCAGTTTTCACTTAGACGAACGTTTTATTATGCAAGTTTATTCTGGAATAAATATTTTATTCGTTCGGTCAATTTTTTCTACGTAAAGATCCAGGTGAACTTTGTTCTTTTTCACGAATTTCCAAAAAAAATATTCGTAATCTCAATATTTTACGAACGTAGTTCAATGATTTTTTACAAGTTTATTCTGGAAAATTTTTTTTTTTAATTTAAATAATCAAATAAGCTTTATTTTACAAGTTAACTCCTTAACGGAAGCCTGTTAAACGTTTTGCACTCTGGGATGCTGATCTCCCCCTCTCATCAGCACGTAAGAAACATCTCACAGCATCACACACTCAGCACACACTTATCATAACCCATAAGGGCCTCCTATTCGCAATGGGAGGCAAACAGGTTTGATCCAAGGAAGGGGAGAGTGAGTGTTTATAAAGCTTAAGGCACTCGTGGACTCAGTCTAAAATATTCCCTGAGTGAAAGTGTTATCAAGACACTTTAAGTGGGTAAATTCACTCGTTTAATTGAGCAAATTCACTCACTGAGTAAATATCGTGTTTACCCACTACTGTGGGCCCACACTAGTGGGTTCTCCCCATGATGTATGGGTTTTAGGAGCCCATCCATGCAGCTGCTTCCATATTTGCAGTGGGTTACATGTACCAACGAGGATATATGGTGGACCGTATAGTGGACCAGGGCCATACAAAACCTGCTATATCCTCTGAGTGGCCATATCCACGTATTTCAGACTCCCGATGGCCCAAATGAACTGTACCAGACTCCTCATGGACCATATACACTGATCCAGACTTACAGTGGACCACAAACACTAACCCAGAGTTTTAATGGACCACAAACACTGTCCCAAAGTTCTATTATTTAGTCTGTATTGCGTTCTTTTTCAAGAAGCGCTAAACCCACATGGGTCATTCATAACACTTATGCCTCGAGCAGAGCTGAGGGAGGATCGAGCCTTCAGACGAATAACAATACTAGTAATAATAATAATAATAATAATAATAATAATAATAATAATAATAATAATAATAATAATAATAATAATAATAATAATAATAATAATAAGAAGAAGAAGAAGAAGAAGAAGAAGAAGAAGAAGAAGATAATGAATTGTTGTTGTTATTATTATTATTATTATTATTATTATTATTATTATTATTATTATTATTATTATTATTATTATTATTATTATTATTATTATTATTATTATTATTATATTCGTGGGGTGGCGCTGAACCTACATGGGCCACACAGCATTTGTGGAATGGTGGGAAATCAGGTTTGATCCAAGGAAGAAGAGGGTAGCACCAACTCCTTGGATAAGGAACCCTTCACAAGCATCAAGATTAATAAATATACAGGAACTGCACACACACACACACACACACACACACACACACACACACACACACACACACACACACACACACACACTGGTCTGAAAAGCAACGTTTTGCTCTGTACTGGAGCGATAAAGTCACTGGTTCGCGAAACATCTTCACAATAAACATCCCTCAAGTGCTGCTCAGAGCACGCCCCACCTGCCTTTTACATTCCTCTGGCGTATATCAGACGCTGCGTGTCAGACGTCTAATGGACGCAGACGTCTGGAGAGCTACACATGTCCGATTAACACGTCTGTTGCGCTACGCACGTCAGACAACTCGCGGAGGAAGGATACGGGCCAACTAGGCCATGTTGTTTTAGTTCGGGTCTTTAGCAATAACGGAAAAGAAGAATCAGTTGAAAAAATAAACTTGTTTGTGTTCCGCCTGACATCTGAAACTTCTCCGGTTCGAATCCCTCGCGGGACGAGATGAATGGAGGCATCTCCATACACCTGCTATCCGTGTTTACCTAGCAGGATATCAATAATTGGGTGGAGTTATTACCTGGGTTGAATACCAGCTCTAAACTTGCATCACATAAGTAGTTGTGAGAACTTTAAGTAATAATGTCATTTCAGGAGTCACCATCGAGGTTATAAGTCGCTTCTCAAGCTCGAAGTCACTGCACTGGTTGTAAGAATCACTGTAAAGGCCTACTCGAGTCACTGCCTAATTTACTCATCTTTCTGGGCATACAGTTCCCTAAGACGTCGCGAAACTTATCTTCCATGAGGTCCAAAGATGCCCAACACTGTCATGTTGTTGTGGAGCGAAACTCAACTTCGACTAACACAAGAAACAAAAGTCTCGTCACCCCAGTGCACTGTGGGGAGAGTCCTCGAGAAGTTCTTATCTCCGCATCACTGCAGGAAGCATCAAGCGAGTGGTAACGACGAGTGCCAGAGGAGTTGTGGCATCTTCTGCGTCAGGCACTATGAGAGAGAGAACAACGAACCTCTCCGTTATACAACCCTTGTAGCTCCTGTAGTAGGACTGAGCTCGTGGGTCGCAAGTGGTCACCCTAAATGCTACAAGGACCTGGCGGGCCTCCAGAAGAGCGGTAGTATGAGACGCAGTTCTTGAGAGATGTCTTGCCCAGGTGGGGGCGGTGGGAAGAAGGGGCAATAATGGGGAGGGGAAAGAGACGGGGGAGGGGGGAGAGGAGTTAACCCACATGTGCAGTGGGAGCCAGAGTAGTTCTGGCCCGGCAGGCACCTGTTGATAGCATGATACAAGAGGTGGGATGTTTTGCTTCACATCTCGAAATGTCTGGTGCCTCTTCAGATCCTCTTATGTGCTTTTGCCTAAATGTCACTTCCTTCATTACACCATCAGGCTCATGACCCACATCACAAATGACACGAGAGATAAATACTTGGTCAACAAAGGCAAGAAAAATATCTGCGCAATCAGAGCGTAGGAATGACTTCGGGGTACTGGGCGATGCAGTCACATGTTCGATGCTCGGGAAAACCGCAGCCACACGAGACTCAGTGGCACTGTGATGAAAGGACCCAACACCTCAAGACTGCTCCTGGCTTAATTATACCTCGCTTGTGACAGTGAGGAGGTGGGTAAAGCGACGTGGAAGCAGTGAGAAGGCACACTACCACCAGACTATTTTTATGCTTGCATGAACACCCACAGACGTCACTCTTGCATAACCCCTTCCCGATCTAGCCCTCCCACACCTTGAAGCTATCCTTGCACCTGTCCTCTAGTTCCCCCTGCTATACCTCATCCCTCTCCTGACGTCTCCCCCTACCCACTATTCCCTCACCTGTCATCTCTCTAACATCATGTCCAGCATTACACATTTTCTTACCCTTTCTCACCATCTCAAGGTCTTAAGCCAGCACAGTGCCTTCCAACACACCTAGCCATCTCCTCTCTCCCTATCTCACAGCTCTTCTGATAACATCCCCACTCAGTCTATCCTAAATAAGAAAATACTCTCATCAGGTGAACGACACCCACACCCCAGCAGTTAAAACCACACCTTGAATTTAAAATAAACTTGGGTAAACAGAACAGAATTTTTTCAGGAAAACAAAACAAAAATACTCTCGAGGGATTTGTTTTACAACGGAGGAAAAAAAGGACGAACAAGAAAAAGAAAACTTGATCCTGCTGCTAGGTAAAACAATTTACGTTCCTCAAGTTACAGACTTAAAGCCTGAAGACCACCTTGCTAGCTAGTAAAACAATACCACACATCAATAGACCAGGAAGCCTCGGTAATCCTACATGACCAGGAGAAGGTCTTGCTTAAACACTAACGCAGTATATGTATACAAAATAAACTGATGAATGTATATTATAAAAATACATTTTTGATTATTATTATTATTATTATTATTATTATTATTATTATTATTATTATTATTATTATTATTATTATTATTATTATTATTATTATTATTATTATTTTTATTATTTCAATGTATCTGTGGGCCTTCACATCTCTGGGCCCTTTCATGGGTACTGGAATACTGATCACAGGTGTGGAGAGACAGTGTTGGAACAACACCCTTGACAGGTGTGGAGACAGGTGAGATAGGAGATACAGTGTCTCAGTGACAGTAATGTGTGGTCGACCTCATGACCCCATTCCTGCCGCACCACTGCACCTCCACTACACTTCCAATACAAACCCACCACCACAACACCACTGCTACAACACCACTACCATTACACTACCACCACACCAGTACACCACACCACTACTTCACACCTCACCACTACACCAGTTCCTATCACCACTACACCAGAATCACACCACTTCAGTACATATAAACACTTACTATTACCCATTTCCCACATCCCACTCAAATTCTAAACCACATTTTTTTTAATTAAAATATTTACACACACTTTGTTCCCTGGAGTTTATTTGTGAGTATATTTTATATGGGTTGTTTATCACAAGGTCTACTGAGGGCTCGATCCTTCATGCGAGTAAAAATAAAATAGGCATACTCGTTGGCCTCTGTTTTCATTTCCGTAAGTAAATTGTTGATGGTTTGGGTCGGGGGGAAATAGTGTGTGTGTGTGTGTGTGTGTGTGTGTGTGTGTGTGTGTGTGTGTGTGTGTGTGTGTGTGTGTGTGTGTGTGTGTGTGTGTGTGTGTGTGTGTGTGTGTGTGTGTGTGTGTGTGTGTGTGTGTGTGTGTGTGTGTGTGTGTGAGTGTGTGTGTGTGTATGTGTGTGTGTGTTTGTGTGTGTGCGTGTGTGTGTGTGTGTGTGTGTGTGTGTGTGTGTGTGTGTGTGTGTGTGTGTGTGTGTGTGTGTGTGTGTGTGTGTGTGTGTGTGTGTGTGTGTGAGTTTACTCACCTAATTGTGGTTGCAAGGGTCGACTCATAGCTCCTGGCCCCTGGCTCCTGTGTGTGTGTGTATATTCTCCTTTTATTATTACTGTTATTAAAACTGGAAAACCTGAAAGGAGTCACTCACAGCTGCACAGCAAAAGGAATTAAACGAGGAAGAGCATTATGGAATAAAAGAAGAAAGGGAAAGAGAACACTTAGAGAGAAGAGAGGAGGTAGCAACGAATCAGAGTCAGAATCAGAGCACCAGTGACAGATAAAAGCTCAAAAGATAGACTCCACATCAAAGGTAGACTGTGAGAGAGCCAGCCGGGCAGAGTGAGCACTGCAGACAGACCTTTGCCTCTATCATACAAGGGATCAGACTGTCATGCAGTGCCTGAGTATGACTGTCATGCAGTGCCTGAGTATGACTGTCATACAGTGCCTGAGTATGACTGTCATGCAGTGCCTGAGTATGACTGTCATGCAGTGCCTGAGTATGACTGTTTAACGACCAGTTTCTAGCCACGATCAAACTGTTTTTTTTCCTCGCAAACGGCTACGGTGACCCCGAACTTAGCGGAGAATCGAACCTAAGACAAGCCAGTCGTGAAACTAGCTGTCCAGTGCGCTATCCACTGTACCACACAGCCTATGATTCGCCCAGCTAGGTATACAACTACACTCGCTAGGAAGGCTGGCTTGGTCACCACTGCTAATTTTAAAGACCGACTTGCTATGGGATCGAACCCCAACTCTGGTCAGTGAGATGTTTACTCTCGGGTCAGAGCATCAACTTGCTAACGAAACCGTTAATGCTAATGTTAGTAGAAATCAAGGTAGACATTACTGCTTAGATTTAATTAGCTAATGGTAATTAACTCCGAGTTATATTACTGGTGATGTTATAAAGATTTTTAACATTTGTAAATTTGTTAATTAACACTAAGTTACGTTACTGGTGATGGTAAAAAGAGTTTTAACATTTGTAAATCTCTGTTAATTAAATCTGAATTATATTACTGGTGATGATATAGAGATTTTTAACCTTTATAAGTCTGTTAATTAATGTTAAATTACGTTACTGGTGATGATAAAAAGATTAACCTTTATAAATCTCTGTAAATAAAAACTTAGTTACATTACTAGTTACGATAAATATTTTATCCTTTGTAAATCTTTGTTAGCAGTTAGATTACTTTTTTTTACTAACATTTAGGTTACTAGTTAACTAATCATAATATTTTTAAGTTAAATGGTAGTTTAGATAAGAAAAAATAATTAAACCAAGTTAAATTTTAATAAGGATGAGTTAAATACCACTTAAGGCTAGTTAGTAAAGTTAAATATTAGTGAAAGTGGTAAATGTTAGTAAATACTCCAGTAAATGTTAATTAACGAGGTAAACAGACCGAGAGGGACGACATTTTGATCCTTTACGAGGTAAACAGACCGAGAGGGACGACATTTTGATCCTTTACGAGGTAAACAGACAGAGAGGGACGACATTTTGATCCTTTACGAGGTAAACAGACAGAGAGGGACGACATTTTGATCCTTTACGAGGTAAACAGACCGTGAGGGACGACATTTTGATCCTTTACGAGGTAAACAGACCGTGAGGGACGACATTTTGATCCTTTACGAGGTAAACAGACAGAGAGGGACGACATTTTGATCCTTTACGAGGTAAACAGACCGTGAGGGACGACATTTTGATCCTTTACGAGGTAAACAGACAGAGAGGGACGACATTTTGATCCTTTACGAGGTAAACAGACCGAGAGGTCGTTCCCAGTGATCGCTAGTTCCGCGCACTTTGTCTTTTCTTCACCATTGTCACCAGGACGACGTTTCGATCAACACTGTCATGCGCGTGTTTTCTTCTATTTTAATGGGACGAAAAGTCTAAAAAAATGATTGTTACATGACCAAAACCACTGAATTAGGGCAGGAAATATTTTCATGTCTACATTGAGTCTCCGTGGTTCGATCCCCGGTAGGGGTGGAAACATTAGGATGTATTTCCTTAAGACACCTGCTGTCCTTGTTCACCTAGCAGTAAAATAGGTACCTGGGTGTTAGTGGACTGGTGTGGGTCGCATCCTGGGGGACAAAACTGACCTAATTTGCACGAAATGCTCTGCATAACGAGAGACTTTCTGTATAGTAGTATGTCATTAATATCAGCTATGGTCTGTATAAGTTGAATCACATACTCATAGAAATAAAGATTATTATTATTATTATTATTATTATTATTATTATTATTATTATTATTATTATTATTATTATTATTATTATTATCAGCAACAGCAGTGGAACTGTGTGAAGCTATCAGAGATCGTCTTGCTAACAACCAGCTTAGGGCCCCCAGAGCTGGAGCCCAGCCGACCAGTTTAAGACTCTGAGTATCAATTACCCGGAGAGATTTAGTGGTTAAAATAACTTTGTCAAGTGTGCCTGTTGCCTAATGCTGCTCTAATTGTTTTATTAAACAGAAGTGAGAATGTCAACAAGAGATGGCAGAAAGCGCCCAAGCCTCTCAGAGGAGCCGAGGCTCTCAGAGGAGCCGAGGCTCTCAGCTTGAGAGTCATATATACAAGGGAGAAGCCACAGATGCTAGGTGGGATGGAAAGTGAGGTGTCCCGTTGCTCGATCGCTGGCACACTCACCTCACACGCTGAGGTCCGTGGTTCGATCCCCGGTACGAGTGGAAATATTATGACGTGTTTCCTTAAGACACCTGCTGTCCATCTTCACCTAGTACTAAAATTTGGGTCGCATCCTGGGGACAAAATTGACCTAATTTACCCGAAATGCTCTGCATAACAAGGGGCTTTCAATATAGTAGTATGTCATTGATGTCAGCTATGGTCTGTATAAGTTGTATCATGTACTTGCAGAAATAAAGATTATTATTATTATTATTATTATTATTATTATTATTATTATTATTATTATTATTATTATTATTATTATTATTATTATTAACTTAGGTTTGTGATAATGTTGGTAGAATTACCGAAAATATGTTAGGTAAACGGACAGAAATGCGACTAATGTGACATTTATATTGTGGCAACGTTTCGCTTGACAAAGCTCCTGGAGAGCGAAACGTTGCAACAGTAGAAATGTCGCATTAGCTGCACATATGTCCATTTACCTAACATGACTTGCGTCTGCAGCGTAGCGCCGTAGTTGCTGGAAAGTCGTGCGTCGACGTTGCATGAGAGCTGAGATAGCGTTGCTAGAACGTCATGCAGAGTTTGTCTGTCATAACTGCGTTGCTTGAACGTCATGCAGAGTTTGTCTGTCATAACTGCGTTGCTAGAACGTCATGCAGAGTTTGTCTGTCATAACTGCGTTGCTAGAACGTCATGCAGAGTTTGTCTGTCATAACTGCGTTGCTTGAACGTCATGCAGAGTTTGTCTGTCATAACTGCGTTGCTAGAACGGCATGCGGAGATCGTTTATCATGACAGCGCCGCTATACCGTCATGCAAAGGTTATTTGTCATGACAGCGTTGCTAGAACGCCATACAGACATTCGTGGAACGTCAGATTGATGTCCATACAACATCAGGCCAATATTGAAGGTATGTGATGCTGGTATTGTGGCATCCTTATCAAAAAATATTTATAGACGGTCAGATATTTCCCAAATAAGAAGCGAAAGATATTCAGCGAATCTTATCTGATTTTTGTATATTTACATCAGGCACCGAGACGTTTCAATATAATTTTAACAATACAAAAAACTATCTATCGGTCTGGAATTTTATGACTCTGACCGCGGGATCTATCCCCGCCCGTAGTATAGTTTGTTTGCAATCGTGTCATTACGATTTCGTGAGTCATGAGACAGAATTAATCATATAAAAAGACGATAAATTCTTTTCATCTAAAGAAATACCCGAAAAGGTAAGACAACCAGTGAGGGACGTTCGAAGATGGACGCTGTTATGACTGGTGCGTTCAGGGAGGAAGATATAATTCTGAAGGCGTCCCACAGCACCCGGGGGAATGGATGGTAAACAGATGTGATGTTTAGGTAAGGAGACTTCACCAGCGTGAAGTTACCTGCCTTGAAGGGAAGATGGTCATAACCCTTACTTGACCTTTACACAAATAACTAGCACATTGGAGAGAGGAGCTTACGACGACGTTTCGGTCCTACTTGGACATTTACCAGTGTGACTTGTAAATGGTCCAACTTGGACCGAAATGTCGTCATAAGCTTATGTCTCCCATGTGCTGGCTATTCGTATATTGTTGTAGTCACGGTACTATGCCTCTGTGTTCTTTGAGACTTTTGTGTGTAAGCATAGAAGGTGAGAGTGGAGGAGCACTGCGGCGAGCTTACTGGCCCATGCTTGGCAGGTCCTTTTCAGCAGCTTGTCTTTCTAAACAGCCCAGACACCAAGGGAAGTCCGTTATAGACATGACACACTGGTCATGACTGTCTTGCAACAGACAACACAGCTTATTAAATCTGTTGCGAAAACAGTCAGAATTAAGTTTATAATTACAAGTCTGCCTAGATGTAGCGCTGATAATGGGCTGAGTAAATATTTTTGTTAGTGGATTTGAGAAGTCCTGCCTAGTATGGGCCAATAGGCCACTGTTCTTATTTTAAGAGGCCTCAATGGCCATGACTGCTGTAACAGCCAGAGAGGTCAAGTCTATTAAATACAACAACACATGTCTCTATCTTGAACCAAATGTGTAGCTGCCGCACCTTAATGGAATATTGGACGATGTCCTGCCTGCCCTACTGAAGTCTCCCAGCTCAGACTGACCCGTTCCGACTCCATTTGTGTGACCCAGTTTGCGTAATGGAATATGACAAGGAAACCCAGTTTGTGTGATGGAATGTGACACGGAAACCGGGGTTATGTGATGGAATATGACAGGGAGATCCAGCCTGTGTGATGGAATTTGACAGGGAGATCCAGCCTGTGTGATGGAATATGACAGGGAGATCCAGCCTGTGTGATGGAATATGACAGGGAGATCCAGCCTGTGTGATGGAATTTGACAGGGAGATCCAGCCTGTGTGATGGAATATAACAGGGAGATCCAGCCTGTGTGATGGAATATAACAGGGAGATCCAACCTGTGTGATGGAATATGACAGGGAGATCCAACCTGTGTGATGGAATATGACAGGGAGATCCAGCCTGTGTGATGGAATATGACAGGGAGATCCAACCTGTGTGATGGAATATGACAGGGAGATCCAGCCTGTGTGATGGAATATAACAGGGAGATCCAGCCTGTGTGATGGAATATGACAGGGAGATCCAGCCTGTGTGATGGAATATAACAGGGGAAACATAGCTACCTTGTCTTACCATTGTGTAACTATCATAACAGAATAACGCAGCAGCACACTGCTGACGTATTCAGTTATGCTAAATAAATAAGCAGAGCTATGCGCCTGGATGCCGAGCATACAAGACACTGTCGCCTTGCGTGCTGGCCAACCAAACAACTGTCACTGAGCGCATCACCTACAGATGATTCTTAATCGAGACTGGGTCACGGGAGGGGTCGTGGTGGATGATGAGAGATATTTGGGGATCAGTCCCTCAAGGCTGGGGGACTG